>NC_142393.1:501250-660000 GCF_059441095.1 Idiotropiscis lumnitzeri | reverse complement strand
ACTTTCCGTTCATGTCGACATTTTGAGATTTATTTTGAAAACATTGAAAAGAAGATCATCGTTGAAACTTTCCGGTCCTAAATTGGAAGATGATCGAGATGTTTTTCGCCGTTCCTCAATTTTTGGGACGTGACGTATTTTCTTTGTTTGTTCGCAAGCGCAACACAATTTTCACGCTTTGCAATGATTCGAATGCTTCCGATTCAGAAGACGAGTTTCTTTCCACGTCGCGAGTCGGATCACAAGAACGGCCGTCGGAACGGAAAGTGACGGTGTTGCAGTTGGCGCGTTGGCTTCCCGAGTTGCAACTTTTAAGAGTCGGCGTGGCTAAAATGAACTTCAGAGCGAGCGCCTTCATTTGTTGGTAAGCTCGCGTTGTCCGCCGTCCGCCGCGCACGGACCGCAAGCGAAATGCGTACGTACCGTGGACGCACGACGGCATGTTCCGAGTGGTGCCAGCGACCTGTCCGGGGAAGCACGAACATTTGACCGTTTGAGATCGCTCCTCGATCTTGTTCTTGTTGCAGCAGCGATGGGCGGCGATCACCTCGCACGTGCCTGCCTTCACGTGCACTGCACAACACACGCACACACACACACACACGCACACGCACGTGTGTTAAAAGAAGTCAAAGAGTCGTTTGCGAATATTTGAAAGCCATTTTTTTTTCTTCTTTTTTTGGGAGGGACGAAGCGTGTCGGCTGTGACTGCCATGTCGGATGCGCGCCCTCTCACTTGAGTCACGGCAACATTTTGTCGCGTCGCTGCAAGTTTTCAAGGACAAACCAAGTCGGAGAGAAATGGCAACCTCGCGTACTTTACTTTCAAGATGTATTCGGATGACAATTGAAAGAGACAAAAGATGGCACACAAGTGAAGAGCGACGCTCTCTGAGAAAATATGAAAATGGCACACGTGGAGAGAAACTCTGACGTTTTCCTCTTTGACTTTTGCCGACCGTGCTTTTGCTTTTGCTTTTGCTTTTGCTTGGCAGGTGTGAAAAAGCAAGCGAGTGGTTTGCAGTTTAGCGCCTCGCGTTGTTGGCAAAATCGTCCGGAATGCGGTTCGAATCCGATCGGAACATGAAGAAGAATCTTCATCAGCGCTCTGACCTTTTCGCTGACGAACGACCCCCACAGGAGCACTTTTGTTGACAATCGGACCTTTTTCAGATTGAATTTGGAGCCAATTATCGCAAATGAATGACGCAATTTCCTGGGGTTGTTTTAAATGCGTTGTTTTCCTTTCATGTTTCGTCGGACCGTAAACCTCAACTGGGCTTGGAAATCAGAAGCTTGAGGCTTATTTTTGAACAATCGTCAAAAGTGGCAAACTGCAGCCGCTTGTGACGTGAGCCAAGTTGAGTTGACTGCGACCGTGCAGCTCCTATCTCAAATTTTTGCTCTCAAGTCAAAAAAAAATCTTGAATGCGTGTCAAACACTTTTTTAAAAAAACAAAAAAACAAAAGCTAATGCGAAAACAAACTGACAGTAAACTAAAAGAAGCATTTTTGAAAAAACTAACAAAGCCACCATGAAAACTAACTACATTTAAAAAACAAAAGCAAATAAAAAGTAACCAAAGTAATTAAAATCCCCAAACTCTAATAAACCTGAAATGAGCTGACTCGGCGCTGTCGTCTCTCGCATCTCGTTGGCCAACGTGAGGAGGATCGCCTCGCGGCATTCATCGGGCGGCGCGTAATTCACGATGTCCTGCTCTCTCTCTCTTCACGTGATTCTACTTGGCATCTCGTTTGCGTGGCCTTTTCCTTGCGGGCTTGGCAAGCTTGTTGGCCAACGTAAAAAACCGAGCCAAAGAAACAACAACTTTTCTTTTCTTTTTCTTGACAATAAACTTTGCAGCTCTGGATATGAACGCTCGCCGCTTTGAGTTCTGATGATTTGCCGCCGATTGGACTTTGCAACGTTCACATTGGAAAGCAAAAGCGCAAGCTCATTCGCTGTCTTACAACATTTTTCCTTCCGTGTGTGCAAAAAGAAAAGAAAATCGCATCCTTATACATCCGAACAAAACAACTTTTTTTTTTTTTTCCACACCACAAATAATGCTTTTCCATAACGATGCAAACGCGTCTCTTAAGCTCACCGTTTACTCCTCAGAGGCATAAAGTTGCCGTCTGTACAAGTAGAAAAACAAAAGCTTCTCGTGCATGACGAATGTCAAGTCACATTTTTTCCTCAAAGTCTTCAAGCTTTTCATCTTGTGTCGCTATTTCGGAAATGAGCCTCCCACTTTACCCATTTTGCCCCCGACTGCGTCCGGCAGGGTAGCGAGCATCAGACGTTTTTTGTTGTGCCTCCGTTGACACAAGTTGTTATCGCGCGTGCCGGCGACGTTGGACCAGCGGATGTCGTTCGTCTCTGTGAGTTGCAGGGCGTGTTTTTTGGATTCAGAACGACCGGAGAGAAATCCCAAAGCTTGACTTGACTCTGACTGCAAAGTCGGCGCTACTTTTAAGCGATTCCAAACGGATCATTTATTTATTTTTTGTTCTGGTTGGCACCTTCACGCCACACTTGCAGAAATCTTTTCCGATGTTCCAAACTGCTGCTTGTTGTGACGTGACCCTGACTTGAGTTGAAAGAGTTCGACGGCGTCCACACACGCAAACGAGCCGCACGCTGCTTGCATCTCAAATTTTTGCTCTCAAGTCAAGGTAAGAAAAAAATCAAATAAAATCATCGGAACGTCGACTCACGTTTTTGAAAATTTGCAAGGCGTGTCACTCGTATCGTCACTGGAAAGTCAAAAAGATGATGATGATGAAGAATCTCGATGGCTTTGATGCTGAATTTCCTTTCGTGTGTTCAGGGAAGATGTTTTGAACTGGATCACGAGTTGCAAACATTTGTTAATTAGATAACATTGTACGAATGGGTGTGCTCTTGTGCGTGTGTGTGCGTGTGCGTGCGTGTTCCCATCAGTGCATGAAGTACGTCCGTGCATTTATGCTAATAATTAGATTACATTCCTCGGAGACGGGAACATCCGTTGTGAATTGTAAACAGCGGGCAAATTAGAATTCGCTTCTGGTTCCTGCCAAAACAATTAGCGGCGAGAAAAGTGCAGGAAAACACTTTGGACCGCTCCTTTATTTCCCTCTCCGCTCTTTTTGGGCTTCCTGCCATCTTGAATGTTCTTTAACACGTTCCGCCTTTGCCCTTCTTTGGACGCTGCGCTCGGGTATTTGCATAAACGTCGGCTTTATATTCTCTCCATATTTGATTTTTTTTTTATTTGAAAGCTGAGCACAGGCGAGGAAAAAAAGAAAAATTCAGTCCCCGTGCATATGAATACATTTCCCGTTTGCCAGCCCTAAAGGAGACTGACGCACAAACCGTCGAGACCCTCGTGTGGAAAAACCCAAGACGGAAAAACGGAGAAAAAACTCAACAAAAACGTGACACATGCACAGATTGAGCTCCTGTCGAAGGGGGCAAGAAATGCGTCATTTTTATGAAACATTTGCAGAAAATAATCCTTTTTATGCGTTGGCTGAGGGAAACGAAATGTAATCTATTACAAGTTACTTTCATTTGGAAGTTCCGTGAGATGAAATGACTTTTTCACGTGCTCGAATGGTGTTCCATTGTCTCCATCCCCAATAAAATCGACGTCGCCATCAGCGAGGCCTCGCTTCATCATGCCGCGGGACGCGCACACACACACCGGGTGACACATGGCGAGTCGCCACGTATTAGAAGAAGGCCCGACGCCGCCGAGCGCTAATTTCAACGGCAGGCCAATGCAATTGCATCGGAAATGTTATCATGAATTAACTCAACGTTACCAGTGAGGCATTAACCTGTGTGGGGGGGGGGTGCTTGCGTGCGTGCGTGTGTGTGTGTGTGTTTACGCAGTCCAGCTCTTTGAAACCTTGTGTTAATTGCTAATTCCTGACTGGAGGTGACTTTCTACAAGTGCTGCAGGCATTTCCTGCTCTCCTCTCCTCACATTTGTCGAGTGAGTTTTCATCCAATCAGAATTCTGCTAGCTTGTGTTGCCAGGCAGATTTCATAATCCTAGCGGCACATTCTTTTCCAGGCCTTCAGATTCTTACCCGGCGACTGTTTGAAAATCTAAAATCTATTTTTGCTTTTTTAAGACACAAGAATGGAAACGTGTGGATTTAATTGCAGAGACGCTCTCGCATCTCCAACACTCGCTCATGCGGAAGTGTGTGTCTTTGTATATTATTTCTCCAGCCGTGGTGTGAGAAATGTTGGCGTTATGAGGGCCATCTTCACCGAAGGCCGACGTATGCGTGAAACGCACGGCCCGCCACCTTCTCCGCATTTAACGTCATTTGCAGCCCAATTTTTTTGGCCGCGGACGTCATTTGAAGCTGGCGCGTTTTTTATTCGACCATCAGGCTCCCTTTTTTGTTCTTCTGGACAAGCGGATGTAAAATGATGGTCTTTGCTGTGAGCAGAGAAGAAAGAACGACTGCACGGCCGGCATGTTGATGAGCTTCAGATTCTGATTTCTGTCACAGGCAAAAGGGCGGCCACTCGTAAACGTCGGGCGCCGTGTATTTCACTTGAGCGGGTGTGTAGAAATATATCAACTGTCCATGTGACGGCGTGTGTGTGTGTGTGTGTGTGAGTTATTGTTGTTGTTTATGTCACCCCGCTGTGGAGGTGTCGTCGTGCAGATCAAGATAAATGGCTCGCTATCATCCCGCTTACGTTGCGTCAAACATTGGACACTCGCACATGCTGCAATGCACAGCGCCACACACACACACACACACACACACACACACACACACGCACACACACCCGCTGGCATCTGCAAACACATCAAGTCGCTCGTGTCAGGGATCCTCGCATTTTTTCAAGCGGCCAGAAGTAACATTTGGTTTTGTTCAAAACGCCTGGCAAGTTTCGTGCGCGGCCTTGAAATAAAAAATGGCCTCTTCCCAAAATCGTCCCCTCGTCCTCGGAAGGCGAATTCATGAAGCGCTGGGTGAATGTTTTCGGACAATAAATGTGCAGCAAATCGTCCAGAATGACAACATTTTTCTTTTGGTTCTCATCCGTTCACTTTTTCCAACTTTTGGCTGCAGCATCCGTTTCGAATTCAAACGATTTGCTTCCATCCGTTTTTTTTCTTCTTCAAATTCTCACAAAGATAACACAAGTGAATATAAAACGCCGTTTCTAAATGATGATTCGATTTTTGGAAGGCAATCTGAAAAAATCATTTCGCCGTCACTTTTCCAAATGGTTGCGTAAACTTTTGCAGATGAGGAATTTTGTCCAATTTTTGGAAGTGAGAAAGTTTTGGAGCATCAACTTTTGTGACCTGACTTGATTTCTTTGCCTTTGACTTTGGTTTGACGTTTTCTTTGCGTTCCTTTTGTGCGTCTTGTTAGCAAATGGCGTCCGGCTGGGCTGGTTTACGTTAGCCAATCAGCTCCCTCGGAGCTTTTGCGCCTTGCTCGGCCGTCCCTCGTTGGCTCGTCAATTTGTTTGCATTTCGTGACAATGTCAAAGTCGCTGTCTCGCGTCTTTGTTCGCCGTCGCCGCCCAGTTTTTGTTTGTGACTTTGAGTTTGGATTTTGCGGACGTTGTTGAGTTCTTTTTTTTTTTTTTTTTCCAAGTCTTCCTCAGTACGTCTGCTCTTGTTTTTGAAAATGATTTTGTTCAGCACACGCTGCACCCGTGCTTGTCTTGGTCTGGTTCCGTTTTCTTACAAGAAGTGCCCTTAACGTTTCAAGAAGCATGCCAATCGGACTTTCTGCCGGACCACACCAGCAGATTTAGCTTTTTTTTTGGGGGGGGTTTCGATTCGTTTTTCTTGCGATTGAGGCCGACGCAAATAAGACTTGGACTTGAAAGCGTTTCCACTTGAGGCTGACTTCTCTTCTTTTGGCAACTTGTTCCATTTGCGAGCAGCATAACGACCAAATGCGACGTCACCATCTTTGCTAACTGACCCGATTTATTATTGAAACGTCATTTCGTGAACGTATTGGGGACCCAAATTATTCGTTCATTTCTAGATTTTTAATTTTATTCCACTGCTCATTGGGAAGGCCGGCATCTTCTGAAGTGCGAGGCGGATGCGCCCACCCCTCGTCCACCGTGTCACTCGGGTCCATTTCAAAACATCGAAACTTTCCAATGGTCACAAAGTAACTTTTTTTCTCAAAGCGGGATCGGAAGCCTTTTAGGACGTTCCGTGGAATCGCTGCAAACAGTTTGTTGTGATCAAAAGCTGCACAGCGATCAAGAAGACCAACATGGACACCTTCCCAGCATCATTATTCAATCTTGGATTATTTCGTACTTTGATAAAATCATTTTCTATTCCGTGACGAGGTCAAGAAGCCGATTTGAAATTTTGTGTTCCAAACAAAATCGCTGAGCGGATTTCAAAGCACTTTTTGGACAATTGCGCTTAAAGTTTGACTCGGCTTAAGTCCGACATCTCCAAATTGAACTTCTTTCGGCGCTTGAGGATCATAAAGTTGCCGCGGTGGCCCGACGCTGCCTCGGCACATTTCCCGATTTTTCCAAAACGTCGAGGCCTCCCGTTGGAATGAAATCAGCTCTTCCGGTTCACATCACCGCAGCCGGAAAACAACCAATAAACGGTGAAACAAGTGACCTGATGGAAATGGTGAAAAGGATTTTGCTCCCCACCAGGCGCCGCAAACGCCAACCCGACTGGCACGATCGAAGCGAGTCCGTGCTTCGTGCGGCTCGCCCAATCAACGGCTTTCCTAAATGCGCTCGCCGCATCCAAATTGGTTTCGCGTGCCCTCGTTGGCCACCGAACGTTGACTAACGATGTGATGAGCGCCGCGATTGGTGCATGAAGCGCGTCAATTGGCGAAAGGCGCCCGCGATTCCCTCGCATCGGCACTTTGCCTCACGCGGCATTTTGTTCTTCCTCTCGCGCCACCGATCCGATGAAAGCGAAGCGCCGAGCCGGAGTTGGAAAGATGAGGAGGGAAGCGGCGATGGAGAGACGAAGGCCGCGTTGGCTGATTAGTCGCCGTGACAACCACTTCGATGATATCTTTGTCAGCAACTGAGTTGTCCTGCAGTGAGGCAGGAGGCCATGTTGGTTCGCCTGCGGGCCAAATAGGAACCTCGCGTCCCGCTGTTTTTTGCCATCCTTTTTCGAGTCACGTCTCGCAATACATGCCGTTGACTGCAGAGCGCTTCCAACGCAACATTGGAAAGCATCAATCAAAGCTTTTAGAAAACATTTGCAAGGCATCGCATGCCCCGGCGACGCCGTCATCATTGCAGAGAAAATGGAGCGGCGACGTCAGCAAGACGCATCTCTCAAACGTTTCCGTCGCCAAGATTGTTGCGGACGACGCCGAGAAGAAATTTTCATCGGAAAGCCAGCAGACTCGCGTACGAGGCAGTCGGCCGCTGACGTTTCCAAAAGAGAAATGACGTTGCGTTACGTACAAACAGAAAATGAAATTGTACGATTTTCGGCGCAAAAGGTGACTTGATATTCGCGCCGTCTCGCGCAACATGGCGGCTCGCTGGCGTGCGTTTGCTCCGGCTTCCTCCCACATTCCCAAAGAGGCTCAACATGTTAACGGACGTTCACAAACTGCAAAAGACATCTTTGAACCATACAAATCCTGAAGAAGTTTAGAACACAAACATTGACATCGTCCAGAAAGAAGGGAAGGTATTTCTGGAATCGGTTTCTGCTATTAAAAAAAAAAAAAGATTTCAATTAATCGGAGCCAAAATAAGCATAAAACACTCAGTGAGGGATTGAGTGATTTGTGCTTTAGTGCAACCCACAGAGTATTTACACTGCGGTTCTGCAAGGATTAGTCGCGTGTGTGAGCGAGCGAGAGCGAGAGAGGATTAGTAAAGCTGCATTACTGATGTTTTATTTAAATCACAACAGCAAAAGACTAAAAATAAAAGCCTCTTAAGCACATTTAGGCAACATGAGAGGCCGAGCCTGACAACTCGACAAACATCGTGTTTGTGTCCTTTTAAAGACACGAGCTGGAAAAGGATGCGCACGCAAAACTTTCTCTAATCTCGTAATCTGATGAAAGTTGCCCCGTGAGCATATGTTGGCCACGTGTCATATTAGCGAAGGCGAGAGAGAGAGGAAGAGAAGAGGGCAGCGCGTGCGGACAGAAAGCAGACGGGGAAGCCGAGAGGATTTCATCAAAAAGGCCGCGGGGGAGAGCGACGTGCCGAGGCAGCGCATTAGCTCGCCGCTTTCTCGCCTTCCTGGCATCGGCATTGATCGCAAGTACGTCGGTCGAGAGAAGAGCGAGCCATCCGTCGGGCCGGCACGGAGACGCCGAAACCCAAAAGCGGCCGCCACACCATCGCCGGGATGAAGGCGTAAACGTTCGCAACTCGACAGATGTTACGATTGTCGAGACGCGAGAGCGGGTGACGAAAAGGACAAATATTGCGATTTACGGAGTCACTCGTCAAACGCAGTTTGCGTGCGCGCGCCTCATCATGTCCGCCTTTTCTGATGCTGGTCCTTCTCTCTGGCGTGACCTTTGACCTCCCATTGAATGTTTGGCAAGCCCCGCCCCCTCTCGCTCCACTTTGAAACCTCGTTCGTTCGGGACTCAACGTGAGTCTGTCGCTGTTCTCTTCTTCCGTTTCCGTTTGCTAACTTGTGTTCAAATTTCCTGACAGCGCACGGAAAGCGCTTTTTTGACAGCTGTTGTTTGGAAAAATAAAGTGAGATTATCTTTTAAATCATTGTCGTAACAATTTCAATGATTGCAGTACTTTGGGATTTCATTTTGTTTATAATTATTATCATAATATTATGATACGATTTTGCACTTTGATTTTCTGGCTGTGCAAAGGTTGCATTAAAACCGATTTGAAGTTTACGAGTCTCCGACCGCCGCTCGTTGTCGCCTGCATCATCCATATTTCATTTGCATGCCGTCGCAAAACCCAGAAAAAGAAAAAGAAAAAGCCAAGCGACTCCTGAAGGCCACATTAGAAAAAGTCAGCCTGTCTTGCTTGCGCAATTTTTGTTGCACCGGTGAACGAAGACAACGAGCGCTTTGGGCTGTTTTGCTTTTGCTCACGTCAAACGCCAAATGGCGCTTTTAGCGCTTTTGCTTTTGTTGGTGTCCAAGTCGTCCCGCGTTTGCTCGTCTCCCGCCTCGCCGTCTTTGGCCCGCTGAGCGCCGTCGCACCTGCAAGCACGCCAACGAACCAATCAAGCAAAAACGGACGGACGGTGACGAGCGAGCCGGCCTGATGGCGCCTTTTTGGGCTACAGAAGTTGCCGGCGATAGCTCGTTAAATAATTGAACGAGACCATGTGGAACGCCCAAAAAAAAAAACCCAAAGAAAAACATGAACTTCAAGTGAACTCGTGTTGTCATCAGGAGTGGACAAACGCTTGAGATGGGAAGTAGCGAGAAGGAGTCGCTTGCGGCAAGTCCGATAACGTGCGCTCGTATTTCGCAATTTCTCAAACGCATCGGCGCCGTCGCAACCTTTCTCGTCATTTGCACCGTCGCGGACCGGCGACAACTTTTCATGTCTTTCAAACGCCGTTGGCTTTTCATTGGTCCGCTGCCGTCGTCCAACGTGAAGAACATCAAACGGGAATTTTCTCCAACAATGTTTTTGTTTCTTCTCGGATTAAAGCCATCGAACGCACAAACACGAAACGTCGGCAATTCTCACTTCATTGAACGAGAACGGGATGTGAAAAGATTTCTCAGCATTGCGTTTTGCGCGCCGTGACCAGCTGAACCGAAGCGAAGCGTTCGCAAACGCGACGGACGGACTACGCGGCTCTTCTTCAATCTTCGTGAGTGCTCGTCCGTTTGTCGGCATGAAACTTTCACGTGGAATTTTCCGCCGTGCATTTTTTATCAGGCCATATGGAGCGGCGTTGAGCGAGAAGCGCGGAGCGGAGGGCAGACGGGCCGTCTGCCGACACGGCACGCGAGCACCCGTCGCATGTGGGCCGGCGTGCACGTGAGAAGGCGTCCGTGCGCACCCGCCAGGGAACGTTCCCCACGGAGCGCGCGCATGCGAGAGTGCTTTCTGTCGCCATCTTGACACAAACGCCGTCTCCGAGTTGCACTTTTGGGGGAGATTGCCGTCCAAACTTTGGCGAGCGGCGTCATCCGACGAGAGGGAGCCGAAAGCCAAATTGCTTCCGGAGGAGATTGGCCGACTCTCGCCTCTTCATCTCGGCCGGACGCTGTCGTCGACGTTTGCCGACTGTCGTGTCTGAACGCTAACTGACGTTAGCACGCGCAGGCTAGCATGTGCGTCTGACGGAACGCCGCACGCGATTGGGCTACGCTCACGTCAGGTAGCGTCTTCGGTGGCTCGCGGCGAGTCACGTGGATTAAAAAGCAAAAGTTCGTTTTTAAGAGCAGTTGTGCTTCGCTAACGATCTGATGACTGGTTTGTTCCCGTCCGAGCGACGATCCGCCGATGGATGACGACGTGCTCTGCAATCCGTCGCGAAGGAAAAGGCGCGCCGGCACGCGACACACCTTCGCATTCGCCGCCGGCTGCTGCTGCTCGACGACGACGACGACGAGGAAATGTGACAGGACAAAAAGACAACAACCTTTGCGTCAAAGACGTTCGCGAGTCGATCGTGATGCCGGGCAGCCGGCGAACGTTCGAGGCGCTCATCCGGTCAAGTTTGAAAAGGGTCGGAAAATCTCAAAAAACGACGCGGGACGTCGCAAACGCATCGAGCGGTTGAGCCGAAGGGCAGGCAAAGGCACAACTTAACATTTGCCAGCCATCACTCGACATCTTCCGAGGTCAAATGAAAAAGTTTCGGGCTTCCTCTTCAGGCCGTGGCGTCGCCGCCGATGAGTCATTTTGGGCCGACGAGCTTTTTGTTGTTTTGTTCGGGAAGCGCAGCGTTCCGGTGGCCGACAAGTCGCGTGCCACCAGAATTGTGGTTTTTTTTAATCATTCGATCGAAATTTGTTTTTCCTTTGCCATTAAAACGCCTCAAATTTCGACTGCCGATTTTGCAGCCGTTCAAAATTTGAATCGTCGTTGCACGATTGGCCAAGACAGGAAAAAAGCGCCGACACTCTTGTGATGATGTCGTTGCAGATTAGAAGCGAGCGAGCGAGCGAAACGCAGCCACCCGCCAAGCAGATTGGAAGGATTTCTTTACAATTGGAAGCAAAACAAGTCAAGACTTTGTGAGCGGGAAAACCAAATATTGCGTCAAACTTTTCGGTGACCACCAGAAGCAAACGTTGTTTGTTGCGAGCGCTTTGAAGCAAAATCGAAAACGTGCGAGGCGTTGGGCCTCGTTGGTCTTCACTTTCGTTTTTCATCTTCCCTGGATTTCGTTTCCGCTTTGTTGACAAGCAAATTGCTCCGTTTTCTCTTCACGGGAGGAGACGCGAGGGTGCAAAAAGATTTTTGGGCAAATATCCTCAAATGATTTTTTTAACAACTCAAACCGACCGGCCGCTCTCGGGCCGCATTTACACAAGATTGCAAAAAATCAATCAATCAATCAAGGCCTTCGTTTTTTTTGGGGGGGGGGGGCACCCTACCTGTGTGACTCCGATGTGCCTGCGTGACGGAGGCCAGACAAAGTGACAGCAGGAGACTCCACACACCGACTGCGCACATCCAAGGGCCCCGCTCACGCATTCTGCCAGAAAAGAGGGGGGGGGGGGGGATACACGCACACTTTGTCAGAGATCGCACTTCCACTTGGCAGAAATGCGCGTCAACGTCCTCGCTTGGCGTCGTTTGCAGAAAACTGGAACACGGTCAAACAAAACAAGCACGACCTCGCAGCAAAAGACAAACCAAAAAAAAAAAAAACATTTTGTCTGCCTAAATGTTCACACGGAGGAGACGGCAGACGGCAGAGCGACAATGAAAAGATGACGAGATGGAAAGAAAAAGATTAAGGTTCTTTCTTTCATTTCCCGTGTTGGCGGCCAACGAGAACAAGGTCAACATCAAAAGCGGAGATGAGTCAGGTTCTCTTGTGCGTGTGCGTGCGTGCGTGCGTGTGTGTGCGTGAGTGTGCGTGAGTGTGAGGGTAGCAAATAGCTGGCATCTGCTAAATAAAGAGCAGCGTCCTCTCGAAGCAAGCCCGTTTCGCAACCTCGCTCAGACAAAACACGAGCGGTCAGAAAGCGCAAGATTCCAAAACGAAACGGAGCCATTTCATTTCAGAGAAAAATCAATTATCTTTCGCTGTCCCTGAAAGCGCGAGACGACAGCAGGTGTTTACATCAAAATGTTGAGCGGCGACGACGAGGACCGACGCTTCCATTTTGGAAAAAAAAAATACAAAATCGCAAACAACAAAGACAAAAACTTCTTTCGTCAACTCGGGAAACTTCGGGAAGCTTGTTGACGTTGCCAAGTCACGATTCATAATTACTGGAAATTGAGGCCAGTAAAAAAAAGGCAAAGTGTCCTGCGCATTGCTCTGATTATGTAAAAATTAACCAAAACGGCAACATTGAAAAATCTTTGAGAAATGTTATTTTTGCATATTTGGGTTCCCAGAGTGGCGCAAATGAGCATTTTTGTCGTCTCCGTCGGCGTTCGCGGAGTTCTGCCACGCTAACGCTGCGATGAGCAACTGACGGCCACGCTGAGTTGCCTCTTGATTCATTAAAAAGAAATTTAAAAATTGGGAGGCGACAAACCCAAATAATTCTTCGCTGATAAATATTCCATAATCGTGAATATGGAGAAAATCACGGAAAAAAACATCGACTGTCGTTTGTGGTTGTAATATCAGCGTCCACCGCTAGATGGCAGACACGACTAAGTTGCGCTTACTCCGTTCTCATACTAGCCGACGCCCACAATATTCTTGTGGATGATATGCACAACTAACTCAAGAATTAATCATTACGAGTTGATTTTTGGGCGGAGAAAATCTTCCGCCAGTGGCGAGGTCTGCAGGAAGTGGCATACAAATTATTATTTGTTTATTTTGAACGGATGTTTGGAACAAATGACGCCACTCGCTCGGAGCGGAAATACGCTTCCGCGAGATCGGATGGATTTGCAATTCGATGTTCACGACAACAAATATTCAAATCTTACAAATATTGCCGTCTCATGTAGAGTTGAAAAAGACCAAAATGTTTGTTTTGTTCGCGTTGCAACAAATAAATGAATGGTCCAAAGAGCTGGCTCGTGCTTTTTTTTTTTTTTAATTCTGTTGAATGAAGAACTTGTTGTTCAACATTGGAAAGCGCTCAACGCAAAAAATATCTTTGGTGCCGCGATCATCGTTTTCATCCCGTCAGCATTCCATCGGAGCGCTTCAAACCTTCCCGCAAGCGACTCGCATGTTTGTTTTCAGCCGCGCGCCACAAACGTCAAACGTCTCTTCTGAGGCCTGCCGGATGCGCGTTGAGCCTTGAAGCGGCGAGCGCCACTCATCGGGATATGCCAAACCTTTCTCCAGCCGAGGGAAGCGGCGAAGCCACACAGGCGGAGAGGCTTTGCGGCCTCCACGGGGCATCACACGCACGCACGGATGTTTTATTGACACATTTGTTGCCTTTTTCTTCATTCGTCACTTTGTGCTCATCCTCACGTGGTCGACAACCGCGCCTGCCGCCTCGCCACTGCAATGATGCGCCATTTCATTGACAAGTGTCTGCCACAGAGCACAAGGAGGCTTTGCCATGCGTCCTGCGTCCTGCGCCGTGTCACATGTCACGGCCACCGAAGAAGAGAGCGGCACATGGCGGACCGTTGCCTCCATTAGCATCGAGTGAGGCCGCGAATCGAAATCCCGCCCAAAGTGGCATCTCGTCTCCAGAGCGCGCCAAATATTAAAGGACATCGCGCTTTGAATATTGTTTACAGCAGTAAGATGTCACGTCGTGAAGTCGCCACGGCGCGATGAGCTCTGCCGGGCAAAATGGCGGCGACGAAGCCGCCGTGGCTCGTGCAAGCCCGCGTGATGTTGCTTTCATCAATCCCACCGACTCCGAGAAAAGAAAAGCAGAATTTGTGCTGGTCTCTGATGACTTGTGCAGTCTGTTCCACTCGTCTAATTAGTCCCGTTGGAATGCAACTCCCCCCCCCCTTCCGCACGCCTCGTCAGCCTCCTCTTCATATCTCGGCGCTTTTTCTGAGCGTGCATGTTTGTATGCATTCTTGCTAAAAGTGGAGCGACATCCCGCAGGCATTTTTCGACTTCCCAAAAAAAAGTGGACTGGAATTGGCTTTCCATCGGCAACATCCGTTCGAAGCAACAGAAACACGCATTTGGGAGTTGAAGGTCCGAAAGAGACGAGACCAATATGAGCGGAAAATCAAAATGAAGAGAACATCGACGAGAGATCGACAACTCGCAAATATTCCGTTTGCAGTTCTTTTAATAATTGATAGTTCTGTCGATTATTTCGTTGAAAAAAACGTTTAACTCTTGTTCTCTTCAGTCAAAAACAAAACGTTCGTTCAAACGGACAGTGTAAAAAAAAAAAAACATCAATTGTTCTTCCAAATTGATGGTGAACAAACATCGATTACGAATCGGTTCCTGGTTTGCTCCGTAACGCGCCGGAAAATGGCCAAAAGTGTGGCCGATTGTTTTCCAAAGTTGTGAAAATGCGCCATCAAAATGTGTTGATTTTGGTTTTTGACGTTCGTTTCATGTTTTGTCTTGTTCCTTCGTGTCTTCCGCCTCGTTAAGCTTATTGTGTCCACCTGTGCTGGTTGCCGCCCCCTCTCGTGTCGTAGCCAATCGGCTCCCTCTTGTCCAGGTGTTCCTCGTTGTCTCGTCAATTTCTTTAAATTTGGTTCCTTGTTTTGTTTGCCTTCACTTCTTGTCGTGTCGCTTTCGTCGTCCGCGTCGTTGTTTGTTTCTCTGGCGGTGATGTCCAGAAACTTTTTTTTTTTTCCACGCCAAGTCCAAGTTGCTTTTTGACTATTTGTTTGGTTACTTTGATTCTTGTTTTGGACTTTCATTTTCTCAGTTCTTTGGTCATTGTGAAAGCCATTCTCTGCATTTGGGTCCTCCGCCATGCCGAAAACCGAAACCTGACCAACAAATAATTGCAGATTATGCAAAATGTTTTCATGTGAGATGCAAGAAAGGTTTTTGACTTTTTGCTGACTCACAAATCTGGTTTTCATCGCAATAATATTTGTACTGCAGGAATATATTTAGTCATATTTCTGAACAATGGAAATTCGCTCGCTTTTGTCGGTCAAACCAAGAATGAAAACTCCAAAACAAGATTTGCTTCAAAAAAAAAAGTTTTGAAATCGATTTTGAGCCTCATGAAGCCTGATAATAAAAATTTGCTGTTGCCGTGTTTTTCCGGGGAGGATTACAACAATTTACAGCTGAGATTCTGAAATTCTCAGCCATAAATATTAAATTGAATCGATTAATTGTTGCACCTTCGCGTGCAGGTAGCATTGAATTGTTTTTCACCATTTCGTTTCCGATTTTCTTTTTTGGGGGGGGGGGCGTTACTAAAACGGCGCCCAATGACACACTTTGGAGCCTAGCATGAGACGTTCGTTCCGCAATTGCAACACAAAAAATTGGAGCGGCTTCATTGGCAACAGTGGCGAATTTCTCTGGCGACACGACGCGTTCCGTGAGCTCGGTCGCTACGGAAACGCGTCTTCTTTATCTCATGTGTCCTCGTTTGAACACACATTTGTATTCTTTGGCATAACCGTCGCTGTTCTGCTGTTAGCCATTGTTTGTCTTTTAATTTGTGTTCTAATTTCCCGCTCATTTCGATGACACCATACGGAAAGCGAATTATTAGAGCGCCAGCGGTTGTGAAAAGCGCTTGAGAAAAGAAGTTGGATTGGATTGTATCGGGAAAATAAAACAAAAAGCCGGCATCTAAATTGCAAATTGAAACGTCAGAGCAAATGTGCGTCTTTCTCGGACATATCGGAGGATTCTCCTCGCTTGCCGCGGTCTTTTCGAGCTAATTGCAAGCTCGAGAGGATTCGGCTGGACAAGTGTCCCCAAGTACAGCCACAAGCGTGCTCGTGCACGTGCACGTGCTCGTGCACGTGCACGAGCACGTTTTCTTTTTCGTGTAGCTTGTGTGTTTCACCTTCTCCATCCATTTGTCCTTTTGAATGCACTTCATGTGGCTTGTAGAAGAGGCCAGTGGCTCAGAATGAAACCTCAAATTTAACGCCCCCCCCCCCCCCGAAATAAATGGCGCGGTGTGTGCGTGCGCACACCAACACGCTCTCATTAAAAGAAGTTTTTGACCGACTCCAGCAGAACGCGCATCTCAGACTTGACATTCTCATCTTCCAAATCAGCTTTTGCCTCTTCCTGCCACGTCCGCACGTCTTCCGCGTGTCCCCCAACACGTCCCCAAAACTTGATCGGAGCCAACCCGCGGTGTCACGCTCCATCCATCCGCGGCTCTCGCTAACCTGGAGAACTTGTTTCACCTCAAGGGACGCTCCCCGCGTCAGGACAAATCGCTCGTCTGCGAGGTTCCGCGGCCGCCCCAAAAACAGCCCGAGGTCAAACAGAGCACGACATTGCGAAAAACGTGATGAGCCATCAGAAGCGCTCGCGTGCCACACACGTGACAGCTATGCACTAAGTATGTTTTACAAACCATTTCAAACGGGTTGTGAGGTAAAAGCCCCAAACTTTGAGAATTCCTCGCAAGCATTTTCCAGCTGCGGATGGAATGGATCCATTTGAAAGGACGTCTTCCGTGCCGCAAAATGACGCCACCGTTGCCTGAAGTGGTGAGCGAGCGGGCCGTCGCTCTACTCTAATTTGTCGGCGAGAAAACTTTAAAAATGCATTCATTCATCCATTCATTCATTCATCACAAGTCGAGCGAGCGAGCGCTGAAGTTGCCCGCTTGCAAAAGCTCCAAGTCGTCCCGAATCGTCCGTTTGACCTCCGGGTGGCTTCGTGTTGCGCACGGCCGCAAAAAGCGGCACGCTAGCCCGACTCAAAACGTCCGCAAGTTGCTTGCGCCGCGTGGAGACAAAAAAAAAAAAGAGGACAACCAAATTGGAAAAGGATCAAACGGAGGAGGTGAAAGGAGAACGCCAAAGTGACTTTTTTCATCGGAAGGAATGTCCAGCTTTTTTTTTTTTTCTTCGTAAGATCAGAAGACGGTTTGTCCCGTAAAACACTTCGGCCGACTGCGTTTCCGTGCCCTAAATGCATCCTTTGGTGAATCGAGCATCTGCTTGGGTGGTCTCGACGGGGCTCGCACGCCGGCCGTCCAAAATAGTTCCACTTTCATTCCAAAATATCAACTCCAAATTTCCACGACGGCGTGTCATCTTGCGTGAATCCTTTTTGCAATTTCTTGGCGTGATTCGGAAGATTTCGATTGTTCGGGAACGCCGTGGAAATGTGCAAAAAGAAGCAAAATCAAACAGGCCATGCCAGACAACGCAATTTCTTTGTTTTTCTCTTTTTTTATTTGCCGCGGTTGTTGTTTCATTGGCATTCTGCTGTGACACGGCGATACGTTTTGGAGGTCAGCCAACAGCCGCAGGAAGCGACCTGATAAATGGAGACGTGATCACTAGCAGCGTCAAATGAATTGACATCTATCTTGGATGTGCACGCCATGTGTGTGTGTGTGTGTGTGTTTCGAATGTCCTTCGTAGCTTCCGCCGATGCTCTTTTCAGTGCACCCAAAACAGATGGCCTTCTGTGACACACACACACACACACACACACACACGCACACACACACACACGCATGCAAATCCACACCCGAGCGAGTCATCAAAATGATCCCATTCCAAAATCGCGACGTGTGATTTTATTTGCGTCGTGTGTGTTGGCGCAGCGACGCGGGTGCGCGGTCGTCGTCGTGGCCTCACAGCGGCTCACGTAAGGTCACGCGGAAATATCTTTGGCAGAGCCGAGACGTCTGCTCAACTGGAACATTTAGCACACGCACGCAAATTGGGATGGCCTTCGCGAGCTGGCGCCGAACGATTTAGACAAACCGTGAACCTCCTCCGCCAGGTGATGGAGAACGAAAACCAGTCAAGAATTAGTGACCGCCAGAGTGAAAAGTTGACACTAAAAGAAACGAATGAAGACAATTGAAGCTTCAGGCTAAGACTGCTCGATAAAACAATTTCCAACCCTCGGAAAATAAGAGAAAATAATGAAGATTTTTTCTTTTTGGGAAAAATCCAACAGCCTTACTACAGTCGATGACAAAGCAAACGCGGAACTTTCCGTTCTTTGGGCTTGTCAAGTGAACGGAAACCGAGTCAAAGCGATGCCTTTTGAGGTCCAACGTGGACGATAAGCGCGCATTCACGTCTGGAAGGAAATGTTGCTTCACGCGACAAAACGTGCTTGGATCAATCCACGAGGAATGAAAATGATCGGAGGAATTTGTATCCCAGCGTCTGGCCGGTCAAAATGGATGCTGCCTCTGCCGTTGCCATGGTAACGCACTTTGCTAGTCTAGAATTATAATTAGTGGACTTGCACAAACAGCTCGCGTGTTGCGCCCACCAAAAGGTCACGAGGGAGGGTTTTTTTTTTTCGTCGTCACTCGAATATTTCCTACTTCAAGTAGACGTCAGTCCGCTCCATTTCAAATTTTCAAAGTTTCATTTGCCGCTTCGGAGAAAATGCAAACAACTTTTATTGATCGGAGGAACGACGACTCGCTTCGTTTTCGTTGTTCTTCCCATTTCGTGTCCGTCATTCCACCCAAAAAGGACAAAAAAAGCAAAATCGGGCCAACTTATTTTGTCAATCCTCCATTTTGACATCTGGAGCGCGACGGTGACCTTTTTGTGTTGGACATCCGCTCAGTCGGGGCAGATGTTACGCACACTCTCTGTAATTTGACTTCATAATACTTGGCCGAGCACACTCGCTCCCCGCAAGTCACACACACGCGCACGCACACACACACATGTTTACAAAGCACTCATGATGGAAAAATAAAACTTCCAATTGGCTTCATGAACCGGCTGCCGAATTTTGGAGTTCTCTTGATGGCACTGTTGTTTTGAAAAGGACGAGGGGTTGTGCTTTCAGCCCAATGTTGAACAGAGAGGAGTCCAAAAATACCACAACTGGTTCATCAAGCAAATTTGAAGCTTCACTCCAAAGCATCACCGACTCAAATGAGAAGAGCGCACCACCCGGCCCTCCATTTTTGACAAAAATAATAATTGTGAAAAATGCAATCCAACCGAGATGCGCAAATGTGGCGAATGCTAATTGTCCACTTCAACATTGCAGCACAATTTAACATTTCAAATTGAAATCAACCAAAAGAAACCAGCAAGCGCCTTTTCAAGACTTTTCAAACTTTCTTTAAAAAAGCTTTGACATGTTAATCAGCCCTGAAAACAATCAATCGCTCTGTCGCGACTCAGCATGTTTTCAAATTTCAAAGCAAGGCAGAATAAAAAGCTAAAACTGCAACTAGTTGGTTTATTTTGAGGAGGGGGGGGGTTGTTCTGTTTTTTTTGACAATATTTTTCTTTTGACTGTGATGGTGTTGCTCTGCAAAATCATCTTTTTGGATGTTGTACAATTTTTCAGTTTTGGACAACAAATTAACGATGTTCGAGAACGGCAGCTTTTGCCGACCGAGGCCTTTTTTTGCACGGCCGCGGTGGCGTTTGCCGGATTGGGCGCCGCGGGGCCAGGTGGTGGGAATTTGTTGGAGATTAAAGAGCGAACCGGCTCAACCTTGCCCCGACGCGCATGCCACCTCTGGCGCGGCAGGCGGCCTCCGTCTGTCCTGGGTGGCGAGAAACGGGAATGTGGAAGAGGATTTCGTGAGCCTAATCGGGAAGCCAAAAACACAATTTTGAGCAAGCGTTTTGTTGGGTTTTTTTTCTTGCTTTTGTGCCCGCAAGACTGGCAATCAAACGGCGAAGCAAACGCTTTGCTGATCTTGGCCCTGATTTGAAAATGGAGTGACGTTGATGACTTCATGTTAGCTGCTTAAATGTCAAGGACGACCACTTTTCTCTTTGCGTAATTGAACAGAGCTTATGAAGAGAGTGTGTGTGTGTGTGTGTGTGTGTTCCGCTCTACGCGCTTGTTATGCAGATTTTCCCCAATTCCCAAAGCAGAGGACAACAACAACCTCCGTCGGTTTTTGGGCTTTGACACACGAGCAAGAATTTGAGTCTTCGAGCTTTCCAATCGAATCAAAGCGCAAGTTTGTTGTCAAACGGCACAAACTTCAAGACAATTCCATCTTGCGCTTTGCTTCCGATCGGTCCTTTGAGCTTCTTGCTAACGTCCGTCCATGCGATCGTCCATCAGCTGCCGCTTATCGACGGTCGGGTCGCGAAAGCAAAAGCCGCGGCGTCCATCGTTCGATGATTGCCAAATTGCCAATTGAAGGTTTGTTTGTTTTTTTTCTCTCCTTTGCACTCTAAAAACAGTTGCCTTCAAATGATTTGCAGGCAAAAAGCGGACCGACACACCCGTTTGCGTTTTGTGCAAAATCGCCCAATTTTGTTAGTTGTTGTTTTTTCCTCTCAGAATTTTGGCTCGAATAGAACGAAAATGTCCACGAAAAAAAAGTACCAAATGTGACCCAAACGTTTTTATTCTTTACATGCTGATTAATTACAGATTGCCGCACACGATTACAGAGGACTGCTTTCCACCCAACAAACATTTACTTGTATTCATTTTTTTGTGAGCCCGCAATGAATATTGGAATTTACATTTCATTTCATTTCACTGCTGCGTGTTTTTAATGATGAGCGCGTCAAACAACAAATCAAACTTGGATGTCGACTCACCGTGTCCATCACGTAAATTGTTGTGAGAGAAAATTCGCACTTCAAGAATTTATGCATTGTAAACCACCACAATGACGACGATGACGATGACGACGACGACGACGACGACGACGATGACAATGACGACGATGACAATGACGACGATGACGATGACGACGACGACGATGACGATGATGCCGACATTTCCGCTCAAAATTGTGGCAACTGTTTCAATGTTTCGTGTTGGCATTGATTGTAAAAGCTGTAAAGTTTTCACTGGATTGCGTAACCAGGGTGAATCGGTGACAGAAATTGTTCACAGCTTCACTCTCATCCCCCAAATCCCTCTCTCAGCATATCAGCCTATGCACACACACACACACACAAAGGTTGAAGTGGATACAAGCTGTGCATGAGAGACTGAATACATTTAGCGTACGAATTGCGACCTCTCGCGTATTTTTCTTCAAGTTGAAGAACGGAGATATGAATTTGTGAGAAGCGGCGGCCTGGCTTTGCGTGGCTTTTGGTGTCCACTGAAGATGCTTACGTTGAAAATCAAATAATCCACTTGTGATTTCGGCAGATTTTTCCTGCCTCGATTTGGTTTACCGTGTTCTGATTGAAGAATCGTATCCAAACGCTACAGCAACAACATCTGTGTGTGTGTGGGGGGGGCGGGGGGTGTTGTCAAGCTAGTGAAATAGCGTGTAGACAATGTGTGGACTTTTACAGTAGGGCTGTGCAATTAATGAAAATTCAACACTCAATAATGACAAAATTGGCATCATTGTAAAAATAATTTATTCGAGTTAACAATATTATATATAACATTGTTCAAATAGTTGTCCTTTTGCATGGTCGAATACGATCGGGAGTATTCTTGAGTTCAAAATGTGGACGTTCTATTGAAATTGTTTATTTCAATGTTGCAATTTCGAAAAGTGTAGACCAAGTCAACGGGGGGTCTTGGGGGGGTTTCCATGTGTTGTTTGGGTGTAACGAGTGGGCTTTGCACGTTGTCGTACTCATTTTGCTCACGTGTGGCTTTGATATTGGCGGAATGTGAGTTAAACAATTGGCATCTTGAAACGCGTCAAGACTCCGAGACCGACGTAGTCCAAAGTTTTTTTTTATTTCTTTCATCTGTTTAGCCTGCCGCGGACTTGTCCAAAATGGTCCACGGCCCGGTTCTTGGAGACCACGGTATATTGCGCTGGTCTTAGTGAGCAGAAACACTACAGACACACCGAGCCAAGAAAGCCGTCATGACTCAATGTTATTACTCGGCGGAAGAGGGAAAATATTGTCTTTGCGCACCACTTGAGAGCAGAAATAGAGAGAAGCCAGAACGGAAGCAGGTGAAAGCGGGAAAAGCCGGGCCAAGCCGAGCCAAGCGGCGAGCCAAGCGGCGAGAGCGACGCTGGTGACACGCTTTGCAGGAGGAAGCCAGACAAGCTTTTTTGTTGCGGGAACACAAGTAGCTCAGCAGGCAGCTGTTGGCGAGCGCTTCCAAGCAACACGGCGGAAATCAATCTCTCTCAGCGTGGCCCAACACTCGCGCTCACGCCCACACCGGCGCTCACTCGATAGCAAATCCAAACGGCTCGGCCAAAGCAAACGTTTCCTCGGTGCGGCCATGTTTCGCCCGTCGGCTCAACGACACGCTCGCTTCGGTTCATCGGCGGCCGCAACGAAGAAGCGCTCGTGATCGACAGGCCGCCGGAACAACAAAACCAAGTCACGCGCACGCACAGACGATGAGTTCATCTGCTTTTTGTCTTCAAGCATTGCTTAGTTGGTTCCACTCGCTTGTTTTGTTTTTTCCTGTTCTTGTCGTTGCCAGCGCCTTTTGTCGGCATTTCCGTTTTTCGGTCAGTTGATGAAATTTGTTGACGCTTCTTTTTGGTTACGAGCAGAAATACGACAGCGAGCCACAACTGCTTCGACTTTGACCAAGTGAGTGAGCCATCTTGGCTGCCAGGATGGCCGAGTGGTCTAAGGCGCCGCGTTCAGGACCCAGTCTCCCCAGGAGGCCTGGGTTCCAATCTCAAATTTCCCCATTGTGGGACTAATAGAGGGAATATTATTATTATCTTTTGTGGTTTTCCAGATCCGAGCCGTCATTTGGACAAAATTGTGATGCAAATTCTGGTGCAAACGTGCCGTGGCGGAAGTGAAATCAATTCAACTCACTTGCGTTTTTGCACGTTTTCTATTTAAAACAAGCGTACTTTGCCTTTTGCTAACATATGAGACAAAAATCAAAAATGTCACATTCACACCGTTGATTTTGGTTTTGGACTTTGGTTTCATCTTTTTCCTTTTTTTTTTTTCTTGTATCAAAGCTGATTGCGACCAACTGCGCTCTTGTCGCCGCCCTCGCTCGTGTTAGCCAATCAGCACGCTCCAAACTTTTGTGCCTGGTCCAGGTGTTCCTCGTTGTCTTGTCGACACGCTCGACACGATGACGAACGATGACGCGTTTGCGTCGCTGTGGTGCGTCTACGTGGACACGTGCGCGACTGTCCGACTCCTGATTGGTGAAGAATGGTGGCACAATCGTCAAATCTGCATTTTGTACGCAAAGAGGAGAGAAGCCGTAAACGTAAAACCGATTTTTGTGCCGACGCTTGGAGGGTCACGTACTGGCAAAAGATATTTTTGTACGAACAAAATAGTTGACATTTCGCTTACGTAATTGTGGCCTAAATGGAACGGCATCCGTTTCCTCCGAACGCGATTGCAGACATCTCCACCTTTGGGTGAGACGCACCACGCGTGCAGCAACAATTTCAAAGACGTTCCGCGCAGGAAAAAGAAATTCCGCTTCAGCCTCCGGCACAAAACAATGACATGAAGTCTTAGCTGACCTTTGACCTTTTAAAGACACCATCACCTCATTTGAGGACGGTCGGACGATTTGTGAGTCCACCAAACGGAATTAAGACGGGAAGCACGTGACATCTTGAAAAGGGACGGGATTTTATTGTTTTACCCTCAACTCAGATTCACCACTAAATCCCCCGAAATAATCTCTGTGCCGTCAAACAAACAGAACAATGCGGTGAGGATCGGCAAATAGGTTTTTGGGGGAGGGGGGGAAGGATTTGGGAAAGGCCCAAAAGCCAAAATGCAAGCCCAATGATGTCGAGCGCAGGTGCGGCATCCGGGAAGGCGCGAGGCCGCAAAATGTCAACCGGAATGCTAATAAAGTTGGATTCCGTCCGATTGGCTCAAATTAGAATTCTTCTTGTGCTTTCAAACACTCCCGGCGAGCGTCTCACACTGCCGCGACAACTGAGACACTCTTGTGTTCTCCTCATGCACGAAATCCCTTTACGACGACAAATCATATATTTTGTCGTCTAAAATGGACAAAATTGCTCACATCGCATTTGAGGGAAGACTCAAAACCAGCAACTCGGCTTTTTTGGAGAGATGATCATGCGTCGGCGAGGGAGCGAGCCAATTTTTACACGCGATCCGTCGGAAATTTCTTTGCACCCTAGTGGCCTCGCACAATTGTATATACATTAAAATACAAATTGTATTTCGTGCCGGGCCGATATTTGGCATTTTATATTTTATTATTGGCATCTTTCTTTTTTTTTTTTGATAACTTTCAAGGCCGGTAAATTTGAAGCTCGCTGGTTCGCTGCGGCATACGTCACTCTTTCTCTCTCTCTCTGGTGTGCTGGCGGCCCTGCCTGCAGAAGCGGATTGGCCCGCCCACTGCACCTTGTGCGGTGGATGGCAGCCAATCAGCAGTACGCTGCCTGTTTGCTTTTTCACCTCGGGAAAGCAGAAGGACGTGATGATCCCGCTTGCATTACTGTCAGCGCGGCCTCCTGAGCACACTTGGGTCGCATCTCACGATAGAAGGCGCTCCGAAACTTGACGCGCGGAGGTGCGCCCCCTGCTGGAGCTCCGTGTGGATTACGTTCGCTCGTCTTGGAAAGTGCCGGCCAGGGAGTCGATATCTCCTCAAGACTTCCACACTTTGACATTTCATTCAAAGAAAAAAATCATCGTATGTTTTATGTCGTTGATGTCGTGAGACGTGGCGGGCCTAGTCCAGAACCCTGCGCGACACCTTTTGAGATGTGCAAACGGCTCAGAAAGAAGTCGGTCCGGCCTCAATGACGGCGGCCGTAAAACCAAGTGACAACGCTTTCAACATTCCGCAATCTTTCAGTGCAGTTCCGAACAAAATCAAATGACTTTGCAAACGCAGCGGCAGCTCAACAACCGTCACATTCCAACGACGTGCAAGCGCCATTTAATTTTTTTTTTCTTTAGCCAAAGCTGGGAGCGATTCCTGCTCACTCGAGACACTAAAGCGGAAATTGAGAAAATGGCGGCAAAATAAGGCGGCACGAGTTGCTTTTGTGTGTCGCGCTGAAACACACGAAGCTTCATGCGCAATGAAAATCTGCAACTGAGAACGTGTCGCCATTGCGGACGACAACTCGACGAGCGCCCCAACTTAAAAAGAACATCATCAAAGACGGAAAGAGAAACGTGCACAACAAGCAGGAGGACAACAAGCCACAGGACATGAAAATATCAGCACGTGTGTGTGTGTGTGTGTGCGTGTGTGTGTGTGTGTGCGTGTTCTCATTCGAATTAGTCAACGGAGGCTTTCTTGTGTCATGTCGCAGCCTTTGGGACGTCATTTGCTCTTCACTTTTCCTTCCTAATCACGACTGGCCACACAAAAAGCTCTCCCTTAGAGCAGTGGAAGAACACACACACACACACACACACACCACAATTAGGTATGTGTCGTTGCTCCTGATGACGAAAGCTTCGTTGCGCGTTTTGGACTGGTGGCGACGAGCCGTAACGAGTCCAGTGCCGTCGTTTGTTTTTTTCTTTGTCAGAACCGTCGCCGCTCGTCAAAAATTCTCGGGGCTCGTGATCGACACCTAAAATAAGATGACACGTAGTCACGGACGTACAACTGGCCACCAATTTCATATCAAGCAAAAGTAAATGTTTTTGTTTGGCAAACGTTCTCAACGCTTCTCGCTCTCCATTTATGCGAAAAATGATGACATTTGAAAGGTTTGCTTTCATGTGACGGCTCCAACAAACGAGTCATGTGACAACAGCACCTGAGGCCGAAGTCTCCCTGATCGACCGAGACGTGCGGATCACGTGAGCAAGAAGAAATAAAAGCAAACGTAGCACCGTGTCACGGAAAGAGGAACGGGGGCGGAACGGGGGCGGAACGGGGGCGGGGGCAGACAAGTTTTCTGAATATGCCCGCAGGGTCGAGGTTGGAACGGTTCCGAGGTCGTGGCCGGACCTCGAAAAAAGGCTCAAGTGCTCAGCTCTGGGAGCAGGAAAGCAGCACTCTTTCTTCTCATCCAAAATAACCGCATCAAAGTCCAAAATATGTCGCATTCCAACCAAAAGTACGGTTTTAAAAACAAAAGTTTGACATTTTTGCCGACAACTTTTAAAGACTAAAATATTGAATCCTCAAAAGTACGCCCAATTTCCAATTGTCAGCTTTGCTCGCATACTCGCGGACGCCAAAATGTTGTGAAAACACCAACCCAAGACTATTTGGACCCAACGATTTTTTTTTTTTTAAGACGGCAAATTTGATGTTCAAGAGAAAGACGCCGTGCACGGTCATGACGTGTGCAAATGAAAAGAAAACGAAAATGGCAGCGCCCCAAAGTCACTCGGAGGGAGATGGATGGCTTTCAGCTCACATACGCGACACGTCATCACTCATGTCGGACAAACATGCACACACGTGCACGTGCATGAGCGTTCATGCACGTGCACGTGCAGGCGAGTCCTTTCATATTCAAACTGAGTCACGTGCGCTCCCACGTTCGCGAATATTTCGCTCTTATTAACCTTCCGTACGTGCCACTTGCACTTTCATGCTTTGCAGTCTCATCGGGAAGTGTGGAAAACACTTGTGAGCGCACACACACGCGAGCCCCCCCCCCTACACACACACACACCTCAACACTAACAACAACAACAACCTCATTAGTGAACGAGACGCCCCCCCCGTCAGTGCATTCATTTTGTTCCATTCATCCTTCGGAAATTAGCATCTTCATATTCATTAAAGCTGCAAATGCATTTAGCTTCTCTTCATGTTAAAAAAAAAAACAAAAACAAAAACATCCGACTTTGTCCAGAGTTGAATCACTTGAAGCAGATGACATTTTTTTTTCTGCTCTCACACTGATGGGTAAATAATAAATTAAAGTGGGCGTGGCCAACATGTGACCGTACAAGCACTGAACACAAATGTGAAAAGTCATGTTAGCGATAGCGCTCATGCTAACGCAACACGAAAATGTGACCAGGCGGATCGTAGAAGACGTTGATGCGGATCGAAGCGAAAACATTTCAAGCCGTAAATTGATGTGATTGAATCGAAGATATTCAAACGCTCATCCAGTATCTCTGCTTTGTCTGTAATCGTGATTACAAAGCGCTTTTCCACTTCCTCCTTTTGCACGTCTCTACTTGCTATTTCCATTTCACGCTACGCAAGAAGCACGTCGAGTTGCCCTTTCACACTGGACATTGAACTTGGACACCTTCCACATTGGCCTCAGAAGTTATCTGGTGCTTTTGTGACCGAGAGTTGGCTAGCTCGTTAAACTTACACATCGAAAAATACATGCACAAAAATAGGAAAAATTCAAAAAATTCGATGCTCGTTTTTTTTTCTTTAACAACAAATTAGTTAAGAGTGAATCAACAGCGCCTCCGCTGGTTGCAGCCAAGTACTGCTCTCCATTTTGCCTCAAATGTTTCATGATGCAATTAATCCACACAGCTGACAACATTCTAAATAGTTACTATTACCATCCAGAGCAGAAAAAAATATGTTATATAGATGACACTAAATAAATACTTAATTTATAAACGGAGTCACATTTCATACTAAGTAGGCCAGTTGAAGAGAAAATAAATCAAATATAAATGAAAACTAAATCCCTCCCACCTTTGCTGGCCAAATGGCAAATTCCTTTAAAAAATGGCAGCAAGCAAAATGTTGACATCTGCAAAAGCTCCGTACGGAAGAAGGTGTACAACCGAAGTTACTTCCGCGGCCTCGAATCGGCCAATCGCTTCATCTCTCCGACACTCTCTGCTGTCAGTCATCTCACGGCAACTTCTCGCTCTTATTAAATTGCAACGTATCACTCGCGCTCTTCGTCGGGCTTGTAAAAGCAAAGTGGGAGCAGGAGCAGCTGGGTGCCGAAATGTAACTGCAATTGCAAAATCCTGATTTGTTGCAGTCAAAAAAAAAAAAAAAAAAAGTTTGCAGTTACAAGGCGACACTTTGAGGAAGTAAAAAAAAAAAAGAGAAACAATTTAAAAGCATGAATGTTCAGAAGGCAGAAAAATGTCACAGACGCCGCAAAGATATTTTACGTCCCTGCAACGATTTCCCTTCAGATGATTTGACACACGGCTTGTCCTCATTGCCTCCCTGAGCTGACTTTGGACGCAAAGCAGGCCACACCCGGCCGAGACCGGTCGCCATCCAATCGCACGGTCCCTTCCGTCAAGCAAGCAGTCACGCTCACATTGTCACGTTTGGACAATGTGAGCGTCTTCAGTGAAACTCAAGCGCATCTTTTTGGAACGTGGGAGGAGCCGAGATTCAAACCGAGAACCTCAGAACTGTGAGCCGCCTGTGCTGCCCAACTTCATCACGACGAATGCGACCGTTTTCCCTCCCACGTGCACATTTGCAATAAGTCGTCGCTTCCATCTTGAAAAAGGCCGCAACACGAGGCAGGCGGGTGGCCGATGTGTCGTCTGCGTTAAAGAAAGAAAATTGAAAAAACACAACAACCTGACCTCATTCCTGTCAACCGCCATTTGAGATGAACTCCAAATACAAGACCTCACAGACAGAAGAAGAATGAAAAGAATTTCCCGGAGACTCAAACATCAACAAGCGTATCTTATTCGGTAGCATTGTTAGCGGACCGATTTCACAATATAAATTCATTTTTTGTCCAAATAATAACTTGTGAATTGTAAATGACAATTGGGAAAAATTGAACAGACGCATGCTGTAATATAAAGAACACAAACAACAACTTGGGTTAGAAAAGAATGAATTAATTATAATAATAATAATAAAAAATGTATGTGCGCGCGTGCGCGTGTGCACGTGTGCGCAACACCCAAGCAACCGCAGTCATTAGTCTGCAATATAAGAATAAGAAGTGAGAGCAGGTTTTGTTTTTGTTTTGCCTCTCGGCAAAATGACACCAGCGCGATGCTTCTCGCTCTTTTTTTTTTCATAAATTTTAATCGAGCGGCAACGTGTTTATGAACTTTCTTGTCACTTTCCCTCTGGTGGATGCGCAATCAACGCGCTCAGAAGAGAGCTGATTCCCAAGAGTGCGCGCGCGCGTGTGCGTGCTTGCGTGTCGCACTGGCACGGCCCATACCTGTTGGTGCGGTGTGGTCTGGTTCCGTTAGCCCCGAGAGCAGACTTCTCTTCTCATGGCGGCTCTCATCGCCTCTCCGGTGTCATTTTCTCGCTTTCCGGGTCTCGTTGCGGCATAAAAAAAATCCGCTTTCCCGCCTTCCGCCTCCCGCTTTCCCGCCTCCTGCCTCCACAGCCCAGCTGCAAAGACACGGACGCGGCACCGGATTGCTTTTCCTCCCGCTTGTCCTCCCCGGGAAAAGGTCCACTGAGAGTTCGGCAGCTGTCTCCTTTCCTTCGGCACTGAGATGGCCACGAAGCAAACTTAGTTGTGGCGCCCGACGGCACCCGTGGCCGAAAAATCCAAACGAAAGCCGCACATCGGGCTTTGCTGCTTGCACAATCCTTCTTGAAGGACGAGAAGGTACCGGTGCAGTCGTGTGCCGCTGTTCCAATCTGACGGCAGCTCGCCTGCCTGCTTGCTTGATGTCCTCCTGCAGGATGAGCGAGAAGCTGTGCGTGACTGGCTGTCAGAGTCGAGCAAGTGGAGCAGCGCCCTCTCGCGGTCTTACGTGGGATCAGCTGCCTTGAGTCTGTGTTGGAGGCAACTGAGCAGGAGGACAACGCGACCCAGATCGCGAAAGATATTAAATCGATGTGAAATGAGGGTTAAGAAGGTAGATTATTTTTTTTTTTTTTTTTAGTTGAAGACTGTTTGTCAATCGAAGTTTGTAATTCAAAGAGGTTGTTGAATTCGACATGTATTTTGGTTGAATTAAAAAAAAATGACAGCTCAATGTTTAGCTTCATCGTAGATTCAACACTTAAGACGAACCATATTTCAACATTTTGCTATCTGGAGAACTTTGTCAGCGACTTTCAACATGAGACCATTGGACAGAGTAAGTGATAAAGATGACACATGCTGACTTCTGACAAGGGAGGATTGTGCATCGCTGGGCTATATTTTTTCCTCAAATGCTATATTTTACTTTTTAAATGAACCCGCTGTTCAGCTCATTTGCAAGTGATTTAGTAAAAAATGTTCAATTATATCTAATAATAAAAAAATAGTAACGATAACATGGTGGAGGTCGGGGGTCGAGAAAATTGATTTTTTAATATGCGGTTGTGCATTTCGAGGCGACTTGATGGCAAAACGTTTTCAAAAGACTTTTTCGCATTTCACGCGGCTCTTCTCGCGGTGTCACAATGGCCAGCGGAGGGCCGACAAACAACAGAAACTTTCTCGAGTGGCAGAGGTCAACTTCCCAAAACACATCCACAAAACGTTTATAGCGTGCGCTTGTCCGTGCGTGTGCTGATGAGGATCGGTTGCGCACGTGGATGGCGGTGTAACGGATCCGTGCTGATGTGTGACGGGGAGTGCGTGTGCACGTCAGGTGTGCGCCAACTCGTCTATCGGCCGCTGAGCTCGTCTGCGACCGCGGCCGAGACTTCGCATCACCGACGTCTCCTTTCCGTCCCGCTTTGCAACATTCTCGCTTTTCTTTTCACTTGGCCGTCTGTCGACCGCCACGTTATCTTCTACTTGAATCCACGCCTTCGTGGCGGCCGCCCGCGGGATTGGTCAACTGGACGAAGCCTTCGAATGGACATGTGGAGCTCCAGATAAGAGACAAATGCTTGGAATTGCCACTCGGAAGCCGTCACAAATCATCCCGACTCTTTTGGGACGAGCGTCACCCTCAGCCCGGCGTTTGTGAACACGCTCCGGTTGGTGGCCTCGCAGCGATTTCCACGCGCCAAACGCAGACCTTGGTGGATTTCTGTGTCCGCAAAGATAGAGAATTCCCTCCGAGAGCAGCTTTGCGCTCCGCATGACCGCATTAGCGGCGCCTAATCGTCAACGAGGGCGAGAGGATATATTAGCGGAGTAGGTCAGAGTCGCCTGATGACTTTTGTTTGTCAAACATTTCCTTGGCAAAGTGGAAAGCAGCTCAAAGATGGAGACTAAATGCAGCCAAATCCTGCTGGAGCGTGACATAATCCCCCCCAAACATTTGCCACACGGCACACACGCGTGATGAGCCGAGTTGTTCAAGACCCGGCAACGTGAATTTGCTTCTTCGTACGTTGGAAAACGAACTGCTGAAAATGTGCAAAGACGGGCAACTGTCATGTGGATTTTCATTCACCATTGCAAATTTTTTTTTGGAAAGCAAAAATGATTCAAATGGTGCCGTGTCGGGACGGGCAGGAGTTGACACTACATCACAATTTCAACGTGCTCGTTTTTATCGCAAAGTGTAAGAATTTTTAAAAAAAAGCAAAACAAACGAATGAAATCAAAATCAGCCAAAACCTTACAAATGATTTAAAAATGAAAATGTGACTTTTCACATTCATCTGCGTTAGCTTCGGCGCTGGGCACTTGACCCTTTTTTGCCGATCAGCCACCCCCCCCCGACCTCCGGCCGCGATTTGGGTAACCTTCAACTCGACGACCGTATTCATGAAAATTGTCGGCCTCACACCCGTTCCAAAAAAAAAAAAAATGCGCATGACGCCGCCGCTGGCGAGATGCTAACGGCGGAGGTTTATTTATTGATCGTTAGCTGGCTAATTTAACGAACGGCTTATCATGATGGGAAGTGTTTTGGCAAACCCAAGTGTGATAACGTCGCCTTCTTCTTCTTCTTCTTCTCCACAAACGTGCCCAATGCCAGTAAGTACGCCCAGTCGGTCGTGGCGCTTTTGTCGGCCGGGCCGTTCCGACCCGGGAACGAACGGCCCAACTCTGGGAAACATGCAGAAAGAACTTATGCCGCTGAGCACCCAAAAAAAAAAAAGATTTGAAAGATTGACATTTCCTGCCCTGAAAACACAAATTTTTGTAACTCGCTGGGATCATTTCGAGGTGGCCTTTAAGTGCCGTGTGGCATCGACTACGTCACCACACCGCAAATACACGCACACACATCCGCACACTGATTTTGGTTTTGCACCGGCAGTTGGTCTCACCGACGTTCGCATATGCAAGACGGCAGCCGCAAGGCGTAGCGCGCTAGCTGCTGCTGCTGTTGAGTTTTGTTTTTTTTTGTGTTCTCCGTTCAGAAGCGATGCGCCCGCTTGCATTTCTTGCCGCTTTCCTGTGAGTCCCCCCCACCCCGTCAATCTCATTGTCCGTGTGTGGCTAATCAACCGCATCAGAAGCGTAAGAGCCGACAGAAATGATGTCGCGTTTCATTGAAAAGCCAAACCTACGCTGTCACTTTTTTGCAAGTGCACAAATTGCGTTTGACGTGTTTGACGTGTTTCATTTTTTTTTTTCATTCAGGGCTAGATTAGTTCGCCATTTCTCTTTTGGAACGCATTATTTCATGACCGTCTTGACATCCTCCACCTTCCATTGGTGCATATTTTTTCAACCGCTTGCTTTTGTTTCATTTTTTTGAAGAAACTCAAACGACTTTCCATTTGATGTCTCAAGTTGCTGTTGGACGGCGGCGACCCGCCCAGATTTCAACCCTCGACTTCGATACCACGAGGCGGATGTCCTTTTATTGTCACGGCCGAGGACGACATCGTCATTCAGGGAGATTTCATTTGATTTAATTTGGACGACGTACATAAACTTGTTCAATTAGTTCAACTGAGACACTGCAAGTTTTGGAGCCCCCCCCCCAAAAAAAAAAAAGTTGCGGCCCTCGGCAACCGACACATTATGTGAGATAAGGGCGGGGTGCGACCTTCCATCACAATTCTCTCCTCATGTCGGTTTCTCCCGTTTTTGCTTTCTCACTCCAAGATGTAAATGTTCAAAGGCTCTAATTCCTTCCGAGCGGCGATGAGCACGAAAGGCCCGCCTCCTCCCGCACTGCAAATTGATGGCGTCGCATCGCTGCAGGAACGCCGCGCTCATTAGCGAGCCATGCGTTCCGTTTGCCGGCCTTCTCACTTCATTTCAAACTTGGCAGAATCCATCCATCCGAATTTGTGTGACAAAAAATGAGTCTTTTTTTAGTCTGGATATGTGCGTCTGATCACTTTCTAGTCTTGCATTGTTCCAAAATGCAGAAATACAAAAAAAAAAAAAAGCAATGGAGGTGACACATGAAGAAATGCGCATGCGAGCATTTATTGACGGAGTCGCCTGCCGTCTCACTTAAGGAGGGAAAAAAAAGCCATGATGCGGGAACTTATCCGATGTCCAAGTGTGAAGGAGTCCGTTATCCTATCCGCGCACGGTGATATGCACACCAGCTGGAACGCCGGGAGCGAGTGCAAGGAGAGAGGCTGCAGTAAGACGTGTTGACTTGTTGTCATGGATTTTTTAAAACATTCAACAGCTGAATGTGACGCTTCAGGTTGCTCATGCCTTGCCACTTGACAGCAGGATTTGTTTGTTCTCATCCTTTGCTAAATTGACCCATAGCTCTCTCTCTATATATATATATATATATATATATATATATACACTATGTGAGGCACACCTGCATATAAACCACAGCAACTCTTTTTGAAAAAACATTTTCTATGTTTTCAAAAATGAGTTGTTTACTGCATGTAAAGAACGATTTTGTACTGTGAATACACATAAAGGTACATCAACAGATTGTTAAAGCAGAACAGATCCAAGAGAAAAAAAAATATTTTCTGAACTATAGAGCGCTCCAACCGGTAAAAGAAAAATCCACAGAAAAGCTGCACCGTTGTATTAGCCGCATCATTCAAAATCTAGGAAAAAAGTAGCGGCTTTAAGTACGGCTTATATACGATATATATATATATATATATATATATATATATATATATATATATATATATATATATACGATATATATGGCTGTTTTCCTATCCGATGGTGTGACCTCTCAGGTCGTCTCGGCAACATTCAAGTTGCTGAGCTCAGTCGCCCTCCACAACGTCGAGCTGTCAGCGGCAAAGCGAGAATTTGCAGCAGAAAACAACACCACGAGAAATCTGGGATTTACTCGCTCGCCAGAACTGATTCATAGACAGCAATATCTGTTGCTCCTTCCATATTTTTAATCCTCTCCCACTCTGAGTTTCCCCCCTGCCTTCCTCTCACTCTCCTTCGCTAAGTCTGATAAACAGCTTTAGCTCTTATCGGGATGGCTTCGGACAGAAAAGGCTGTTTGGAACTTGAAAGGACACATTTTTGGCAGAAGAATTTATTCGATTGACATTCTGCGATTGTTCATTTTCGAGCGACAAATCGGGAGAGAGACATCGCCAGACGCTGTGGCAGCCTTCGGCTTCGGAGCTTGAACGGCTTCTCTCTTCCATTCGCATTGAAAACTTTTTCTTTTCGCTTTGACTAACTTGCTGCCTCAATTGGGCTCAGTGCGCGGTTGCAGAAAAGGGAACCCGGGAAGCGACAACAACGCAAGCTTTCGCTTCGTGTGGTAACAAATTCATTTTGGCATTTTGGCAGGTTGGGCTGATCTTTGCAACGTCCTTGCGGACGCAGTCTGACATAGAAAATTGTCCCCGGGCGGCATCCCGTTTTTGCCACGATACCGACTCGGATGTGCGGCAATTCGACACATCAGTGTGCAAAGGGAGGCCGCCGAAATCCAGTCTGTGCGTTTGCCAGCGGGGCCACAGTGCCTTCATTCATCCATCTCATCCGTCCTTCGCCACCTGCAACTCCCTTTGCACGCTTATTTCTCTCCGATCGCCTCCATTTCCCCCATGACGACACCCACACTTGAAAAATGATCATGCGGGCCAGTTTGGAAGCATTTTCTCTGAGGCAGCAGGGGGACTTCTCACCCGATCTCTGTTAATTCCCACAAGTGTTTTTTACTCGACCGACTTGCTGAGGGAAAAAACAGTGGAGGGAGTCAAGATGAAAGACACTTTGGAGAGGAGAAGTCCAACAGCCTCCGTTTTGTGCTACTGAGACCACGGTTTGGGAGGAAAATCAACTTCGAGCACGAGTAGGAGGCTGGAAGTAATGGCGGCCGTAAATGTCGACTTATGAAGAAATATGAGGCTTTTTATTTGGTTTAGATCCTGGTTAAAGACCTCCTAAGTATCCACCAGAGACACAAAGAAGCATGAACAATACTTTTCAGTAGTTCCTAGAGTGGCAACTATTTTTTAAATGAGTCCTCATATAACACATTGTAAAGTGAAATAAATCATGGTTGCAATAATAATGCTGGTGTGAAATGTCACTTTGTACACGAGGGCCCTCTTCTGGTGACTTCTGCAATTGCAACTGCTAGAAGGTGGGCGTTCAAATAGCAGGAAGTGAAGAAGTGTCACGATCTGCTTTGTTGGTTCGGGTCAGGGGTCGGGAACTCCGGTTCCTGGAGAGCCAAATAATCAGGATCGTTTCAGGATTCGACGGGGCTTGTTGAGGTGCTGATCGTTTGAATCGGGTGTGTTTGGAGTAGGGAGAGATCGAAAACGGACTGGATGCGACTCTCCAGGAACAGGAGTTCCCTACACCTGCTTTAGGTTTTTATTTTCATTGCTTTTGCTTTTGACTTTCGTTTCATATTTTCCTTGTGTTCCCCGTTAGTTTATTTTGTCCACCCGTGTTCGTTTACGCAATCTCTTGTGTTAACCAATCAGCTCCCTCCGAGCATTTGCGTCTCGTCCAGGTGTTCGTCGTTGTCTCGTCAATTTGTTTGGATTTAATTCCCCGTTTGCTTTCACTTCTTGTCGGTTCATTTTCCCTGTCAGTTGTCCCCCTACCTCCCTCGACTTGTTAAGATGTGTTTTGTTGATCCGTGTTGTTTTGTACTTTTGTGCTTCATTTAGTTTTTTTTCCCCAGTGCCTTGTTTTCTTTACATTAAATTTCCATTTAAATTAAATCTGGCTCGCTTCCCTGCGTTTGGGTCCCTAACCCAACCCTCAACCTCCACACAAAACTTGATAATAAGAACATAACGTAATATAGATCGATAGCGTGTGCGTGTCCCCGACGCCGCACTTGTCGCGTAATTTTGGAACTCAAAACATTCGAGTAGCACTTTTATTCGATTCCAATTGTCACTTTGTGTTGGACCATTTCAAATTGCAATCATCTTGAAGTGTCATAACATCCATCCTTCTTGCACTTGTTTAGAATAATTTTCACTTGAAGGGCCTGCGCTCAACTTGTTGTCGACATAAGCTACCACCGGCAGGTGTCGCTGTGCACTTCAGATTGCTTCAAAGAGTGACGTGATCCATGCGTTAATATATTATCATTATTGCTATTGTTATTAATTATAATTGTCTTCTTATTAATATTCGTATTATTAATAATAATATTAAATCACTGTTTAATTAAAATGGGATTTGTCTTTAAATGTGTCCTTGTTGGGCCAAATAAAATATTTATGAGTCGAATACTTATGCTTGGAAATAAGAGACAAAGAAAACAAATGTTTTTTTATCTGGATTTTTGCAATATTATAGCTAAAGGCTAAGAAAAAGTTCACCCCCCGCCCCAGTTTTGACAGAATATGAAAGGGTATCACATTTCATAAAATGTTAGTTTTATTTATTTACGATTTATTATTGATTATTAATGTTTCATCCAGGTGACCCAGGTTATCTTGGATGTGTTATTTAAAGTACAGACATCCAGAAAATGTTGTCCAACGTTTTCACAGCCATATGTTTCAACAGATTTCTTCACATGAGTTGTATTTTTTTCCACACAATGTTGAAAAGTAGCTCGTCAATCTCAGCAATTATTTTCTGTGCAAATACAAATCTCGAGATGCACAAGTTAACCGTGATACGACTTCTGCCTTCGAGAAAAGAACTTTGCCTCTGAGAGATCTGCCGCAAGAGCCAATGGTTAAGCTTTCCTTTTTTTTTAGTTGGTTCGATAATATGATTGAAATGTATCTAAATTCTTTTTATACGCAAGGTAAAATATTTCACAGAGTGCAAAACAAATGACAATATGATGAGGAATACATGTCAAAACCTTGACTTGTTTTAGTGGTATAGAAACACCATTGGCAAATTTGTTGGATGACTGAAAAGTTTAGTCGAAAAAAGCCATATATTTAAACCATTTTTTTGTGTGCGTTTGCTGTGATGTTTTTGTTTTATTTTTTTTTTTTATTGATATATGATACAAATATTTGTGAATTGTATAAATCAGTATGGAAAATGGAACGGTTAATCAAGATAACAAAAATACAGAAGGATTCAATACAGTTAAAAATATACATATATACAGACAGAAAAGGGTTAAGGAACAACATGAACTATAAACCATTATCAATTTAAAGCCAAACAAGTGACATCATCCACTAACGGTAAAGGGGTGTGGAAATTGTGAGAGTTCAATCATATTAGCCAATAGCGTGGAGGCGTTGTTGTTCGTCACGAAGTTGCATTAAAAACAATCCGATATGACCATTTTATGTTTTTTAGGAGGCACCGGAATACACGTCCTTTGTCTGAGTCGCATTGTTTCAAGACTTCAGCTGAAAATAAAAAACATGAAATAAAACCCGGGAAGAAAGAATTTAAAGGCTAACTACCCAAGCTGTTGTTTACCGAACGAACATATCGGGATATTAAAATTGGGACTTACGAGGGAGTGTGAACGCATCAGTCTGGCTGGGAATGCGTCTGATTCCTTCCCAGCTGATTCATTTCTCGTCTATTCGCTTTTGCGGTCGCGACCAGTTTTGGAAGGAAACACGGAGGTGGTCCATATTTGAAAGTCTTCTTCGGCCGAGGTAGGCGAGCAAACCAAATTAACATTTCAAAAGCGTCTCTGGCTCTTTGAGGCAACAAACTGAGTTTGACCCGAAACCAAAAGCACACTGCTTATTTAGCTTGTTAGCTAGCTAGCTCACTCGCTCGCTAGCAACAGCTCGCCGACTTGTTGAAAGGTGATGAAACACTTTGGCCGAACTTTGCCCTCTGAACATTCCAAATGACTTTTTGAAGTTTCTGGGTGGGCACTCGCCACGAGGATAACCTTTGGCGTTGAAACACATTCATTTGGAACCTTGAACCGAGCAAGCCATCCCTGAAACTGGCTCGGTGCGCCTCTTTTGATGACGTCATTTGATTGTCAAGTTCAAGTTTTAGACTTTTCCAAAATGTCCGTTTTTGGACTTGAGTTTTGCACAGACAGGGCTGTGTTTATTTATTGACGGTGTTGTGGTGACTTGTCTGGTGGCCAACATGGCGCTTGAGTGTGGAGCACTTTGAAAGCTTGCTGAAATGATTGTTCGGAGCCACCACACCCTTGTTGTGCTGTTCGACTCCAGTCGAGCAGACCTTCGTCTTTCCCGGCGGCAAAGTTGTATCCGTGCCTCGGCACGTTTCCCAAATCAAAAGGAAAATGCACTGAGCTGTTGTTGTGAGCGTAGTTTAACGTGCAAAGCGCTGTCATGCTACAAGAAGACAACTTTCATTTGAAACGCACGCACCAGTTGCGCATTCTGTCATGTCACAAGCATATGAGAACCAATGGACTTTTTGGACGTTTGGAAAGAAAATAAGCACCAGGCTCCCAGTGCAATAAAATGGGGAAAAAAATCCAAAGTAGTCAAGTGGATGTTGAAATAGTTGTGCAGAGGAAATTGCATGACTGCAAAGTCAATGAATGAGCTAAATCCTCCATAGGCATGATAACCCCGTGCGAATTTCCACTATCTCTATTTATTTATTTTTTTTAAATCAATGTACTTGTTTTAATACAAACTTTAACCAGTGTTCCGTTACCCTTTTAAGCAACCACAATCCGAAGGGCCTTTTATTGTCGTGATACTGAGTGAACTACGACATTGGATTGAAAACCTGCAATTGTTTTTTCCTCCATTTATTAGCGCAGGAAAAAATTTACAGACTTTTGAAGTTTCTGCAACCACTTGTCAAGTTGCTTTTAATTTGTAGTATCTTGGTGAGAAGTCGCCTTTGATATGATCTGCAGTAGAAGTTTTGCTGATGTAATCAATGTCGGCTCTGCAAATGAATTATCCCCAAAAGTAACAAATGGTCGCCGTCCTGTGAAAAACACCTTTGTCCATCCTGAAAAAGTTTTTAAATTTGTCCCCTAATGGCGTTTCCGCGTTACAGACATCGCATTAATATGAAAAGACGTAATATCTGCCCCCCCCACGGTCGTGTTGCGTGAAGGGAAACGGACTGCAGAGAAATGCCAAGTTGCAAAGCCGTTGACGGTTTCTGACACATCCCAGTCGGCATCCTTCCGCAGCCCTTCGTCACTATGAAATGTACTTGCGTTCACCCTTTTCGACACTCCAAGACAAACTTGCTGGACTTCCAATGCACCTCTTTGACATCACTTGTCAAATGTGGCCAGTTGCAGCGATGCTAAATTGGGCCGAGTCTCGCTGGCGCCGGTCCCTTTTGGGCTTCTCTCACTCGACTTTCTGGACTGGCCCAGATACTGATCAGCCGCTTTTGCGTTCATCTTTGCTTGAGCCTCTAAAATGGAGGCCTCAACTTAACTTCCATTTAAGGTGGCATTTTTACTTTAAATTTCTCCTTTACAAGATTTTCTTTTGGAATCGGTTTCAGTTTGAGGTTGCCTCAATTCCATATGAAGCACCGGCGCAAGTTTGATTTTTCTGCTCATAATTGTCGCGGTTGGATGCTTGATCAAGTGACGTGAATTCGGACTGACAAAAACAAAACCCGAATGATATAACATGATTATGTCTCGCTCGCACCAACAAGGTCTAATTTCATCTCACGTTAACTCCCCTCGGTGATTAGAATAAGCGAGCTTGAAATAAATTCATCCGCGGCGCTTTGAAAATTTAAACTGCGCTCAACCCGTTTTCTTGGGATGATTGCGGAGTTTGAAATATGGAGGGCTAAGTTTGAAAAATCGGTCTTCCTAATCATAGCCTGAAATCGATTCGCAAAACCTCGATGATGTCTTTTTCACTATAAATGTTCCTCGTTCCAGCAAGAGGTTTGTACGAATTGCGACATTGGTTCTTTTGGCAATGCCTTCCATACAAAACTCAATTTGGTACTTTGTGAAATCCAAATCAAAGTGAATCCAATCGAATTTGGAAATTTGAATTGATGCTCAGCCCTTAAAATCTGCAATGAAATATATATTTGCGCTGCTGCACCACTTTTGGGCAATCTTGCGTCGCGGTGCTCACCAAATTCACTTTCCCCGCGTCTGCTTCTGGAGAAATTTCATTCCATGTGTAAATGTGAAGATGTAGTCACGACAACTAATTGTCACGTGTGAAGTAGGAGAAGCGACTGTGGCGGGGCCGAGTCTTGTTTACAAGTAAAGACGGAATGGGTCGCTGTGTCGAAGCGGCTCCGACATTCCTCCTCGCTCGTCGTCTCCCATTTTCACGCGGCGACGTGTGCGAGGAGGCAGTCAGCCGTTGTTAATCACAGAGGAATGCGTTGGGTTGTTTGCAAGTCGCCTCCTTGAGCAACGTTGTCAGTCACGTTTGGATTTCAAATTGTTTCCTTTTCGCTCGGTGGCCGTCACCTCTGCCGTTCGTAACGTTTGACAGGCTCAAGTCAACTTTGCCTTGGACTCAACTTGTTGTGACACTTCATGACACTTTTTCTTTTGCCCTTTGCCCTTTGCCCTTTGCGTCGGTCTGGACCGGTTCGCCTCTTCAGTCGTTCAAGTCCAGACCCGGAGGTCCCCATTTGTTGAGCACTTGGCATATTGTATTGTGTGAGAAGATGAGCGCAAACCCACCAAAGGAAAGAAAGGTGGTCAGATGGCAATATTTTGCACGCTGTGATCATTTCTCCGGACGCACGTGTCTCGTGGCCTTTATGACTCGTTTCTTGTATGTTGAAGTAACGATTGCGCAATCCTTTGATATCGGAGGGTGCTGCGGATGCTCAGTCATGTTATTGCTGCTGCTCCGTATGAGCACACTTTGAGGGCGTACCCCGCATAGCGACCCCTCCTGTGGAGAAGCGGCTTAGAAAATGGATGGCCGGATGTTTTGCTTTGACTTGCTAACAAACATCATGGCATCATCACGAGATGCTCACACCAAGTTGCATTTTGGCCGATGGTGAGCACTTATTACCCAAAAAAAAAAAAAAGGATTCTTGCCACGCCCACTCGTAGTTTAATGTCAGACAAAAACACCAAAAGAAGCACTTGGCATATTTAAGATAAGCACTTAATTTTGAGAATGAGAATGCCCTTTGTCAACGAGATTGGAGACCTTCCCCTCTCCAGTGCAAATATGCAATCGAATGGAGAATAAGATATATTCCTAAAAAGAAAAAAAAAACAAACCAAAAGTGTGCTGAGTGGCATGTAAGTGTTGCAGGTGAAAAAACGTTTGCCCGTTCAACAATGTTGCGTGCGAGAGGTCAGCACGGAGATGGTTTTCGGTCTGGTATTCTTTGATTTGGTGCTTCTGTAGCGCCTGCCAGAGGGCAACGGGTCGAAGCGGCGTGACCCCGGGTCAGGATTGTCGGGAATGGTCTTGTGAGCTCTGCCGAGGCACCCGTGAGCGGCGAGGGCAGCCAATTAGCCGGCATTTTCCATCTCGTTGAGCCAATTCTGCTTTCTTCTGTGCATTTGCTCTTGTTTGCCTTAAATCCGCATTTTCGGGGTTTCAAAATAATACATACGTCATCGATATTTCTTTGCACAAGCAGAAATCTCTTGCAATGTTATCAAATGTGTGCCAAAACAAAAATGGAGCAAAAGTCACAACAAAAAGTGTCAAATTGTTGCCAAGTTCCCAAAGTCGTATTTTTGTTTTTGCGGCCGGTCATGACTTCAACGAGGTCACGTGTTGCCGTTTTTCTGCTTATTTGCCGCTAACGTGTCCACTTGAAGTTAGACGGGAACCCACGAAAAGAGAACGTGGAGAAGCGGAGCAGTCGATGGAACCGAGCTTAGGAAGGCTTCCGAAACAAGAAGCTGGGACGTACTTTTCGTTTATCTGCAACATGAGACCGGGGCTCGGTGGCGTAACGCACAAACAATTCAGCTTTGCTTCATTGTCCTCCAAAAACACTTCTTCGGGATTCGGAGCCACCGTGTAGCGGCGCTGGCGCGCGTGTGATCTTGAACGTGGCTTTTGTCTTAACCACACGCGGCCCTCAGCCAAGCTGGGAAGCGGGCGTGCCTCTCCCGCTAAGCAACGTGTCTCGCTTGCGCTTACAGATGGCAGCCATCAGGAAAAAGTTGGTGATCGTTGGCGACGGCGCGTGCGGGAAGACATGTCTGCTCATCGTCTTCAGTAAGGACCAGTTCCCGGAGGTCTACGTGCCCACCGTCTTTGAGAACTACATCGCCGACATTGAGGTGGATTGCAAACAGGTACGTCACGCAACGTTTGTAATCTGAGCGAACGCTCGGGACTTTTCTTTGCAAGTGTGCAGCGGAACGGCAGCCAACAACAGGAAATGGATCCGTGGCACCTTCCTGTGCAGGCGTGGAAATCCCCATGTGGCCCCTCCCCGTCCAAAATGACTCATGTCCTCTTTCCTGCTCCTCCAAATCGGGCATCTTGGATGCAAATGACGAGTTTTAGCTTCTTGAAACGTGCGTCGTGTGGCAGATTTGTCCAAAGTAGCGAAAAGCTCCACGCAAACGCATGATGAAAGGCCTCGCGTGCGTGCGTTAAACTTCACTCTCAGTTCGCTGCATAAAGAAACGGGATTCAAGTGTAATAATAAGACAAGCTCAACTGTTCGTCAACATTGACCCAAAAAAAAAAAATGGACAGGAAACAAAGTTATAGTTTTTAGCGTACAATTGCTAATGCCTGAATGTAATCTCTTGAACAATGTCCGCTCCATAAAGATCTCATGGAGTGTTTTTGGGGTCCCCCATTTGAACTGCGTTTTGTGCCCCCTGCCGGCAGGTGGAACTTGCGCTGTGGGACACGGCGGGCCAGGAGGACTACGACAGGTTGAGGCCTCTCTCCTACCCCGACACGGATGTCATCCTCATGTGCTTCTCCATAGACAGCCCCGACAGCCTCGGTAAGAAATAAAGAAATCGCCATTTCTCGGGTCCGGCGTGCTCGGACTTTACTCGTCCTGCGAGACAAACTCAAAAAATCCCCTCCAGAAGCTTGTACGAGCAAAGATGAAGAGCTGCAATGCGGAAATGCAAACACGATGACAACGTTGCCCGTTGGCGCATTCAAACAAGTCAACGTCATTTCTGTCCGTCCGTCCTACTTTCAGCGACGACTTTGCAACCTCCTCATTGAAAGCAACTTTATCTTTTGTTTTGTTGTCGGCGAATGTAATGAATGAGAAGCATGCGCGTGTGTTCTTTCCCACGCCATGTTCCTTCTCTCCGCACTTGAGCAGAGCCCTCGTGACCTCTCTGTTTAGATTTGCAAGGAGGAAACGCCAACGTTTTCCTTTTAAGGCGAAATGCTGCCATCCATTTTGCAGCGCTCCCTGAGTGCCGTCATTTTCTTTTGCTTGCCCGGCGTTACACAAAAGGTTGCATGCTGAAAAAGGATGCACGGTATTGAGCGCTTTTTTTTTTTTTTTTGGGCAGGTTGTCAATCTAATGTTCAACATCACTTGTGGCGATAAAATATATCAGACATGGATAAGACTATCGATAACAACACATCATTATGTTCTCTATCCTTGTAGAAGAACATTGACAATCATTTTTGGAGCCACTTGTTATCTTTGTCTGCTGCGTTCTACTGCCTCCTGCTGGCCAAGGCATGCACATCTGGAACGCTGTGGCGAAGGAACGGCATTTGCTGAAGGCTGATTAAACATACGCATTTTGCTTTGTCACAGAGAACATTCCGGAGAAATGGACACCTGAAGTGAAGCACTTTTGTCCCAACGTCCCCATCATCCTGGTGGGCAACAAGAAGGACCTCAGGAATGACGAGAACACGCGCAGAGAGCTGGCCAAGATGAAACAGGTGCGGCCCGAGTCCCAGCCGCCGCTAAAATGCTCCGACAAAAAGGATTCTTATTTTTTTTTGTCCCACGTTAACGCCCGCAGGAACCGGTCAAGTCCGACGAAGGCAGAGACATGGCCAACCGCATCGGCGCTTTTGGCTACCTGGAGTGCTCGGCCAAGACCAAGGACGGCGTGCGGGAGGTGTTTGAAATGGCCACCCGGGCCGCCCTGCAGGTGCGTAAGCGCAAGAAGAGGAACGGTTGCCAGCTGCTGTGAGGGGCCGCCGGACGAAGGGCTCGAGGGATGTGGAGAAAACTTTGAAAGTTGCCGTCCGTGGACCATGTTGGCCGATATCAAAGACTGACACGCCTGAAACGGCGAAGCCCAACAGCCCTTGTGGGACGTTTCCTCTGCTTCTCACACTTGTTCTTTCGTCTTCTGTCTGTTGACGCCAAGGACCTGCGACTCCTCCTTCCGATGTTTCTTTGTATTTACGTCACAAATATATCACATCAGCAATAAGTTGCTTTCTGACTAATTTGTCTTGAATCATCTCCTGCTTTTCCTGTTTGGGTTTCCGTCGCGAGCAGTTGTCGTCATTTGCTGTTCCCACAAAAAAAGTTTGCCGGTTTCCAGAGCACTTTGTCCATTCTCAACTAGTAGCTTGTGTTGATAACCGCCAGCGGACTGGAGGAAATGCGGATTTGGAACAAAATCCAACTTGATCTAACATATCTAATGCACAACATAAGCCAGGGCTGACCAACTTGTTTTCGTGCCGGCTTCCCTCATTGGGCCATTATGACCCGAGGAAACAAATAAATGCTTAATCGTCTCATATACTGTCAAACGGGGAACAAAACCAAAATCGTGTCATGAGTTTGGGAAACTTGGCTTCAGATTTTAGCGAAGGGTCATGGAAGCTAAGATTTGCTTTCACAGGCCACATTAAAAAAAACAAAAAGTGGCAAACCACATCATGGCCCTGAGCCTTGAGTTTAACACCTGTGACATTTTCACCCGTCCTCTCACAAACTTAATTCATGACCCAACCAGTGTGAGTAAATAGAACTTTATTTGTCATCCACATTCCATCATTCTGAGACCACAATAATATTGAAGAACTTCAGTCAAAAATGTGCCTGTCATAAAAAAATGTCAAGTGACTGATTATGATTACAATACAATCTTCACATATTTTGTTAATAAAGACTTTTGAAAGTAGCACGTGCAGTCGTCTGAACTCATTTGGTTTTTGATTTGTGCTGTCGTTTTCATTTCCTCAGTCAACAAGTTCAGTTTTTGGTCCCTGACGCAGGCGGCGAAGCATTCCGGACGCCTTCTTTCATCTCCTCGCTGGTCACTCCTCCACTCGATAATGCGCTTCGTCCGCATCTTGGTCCTCGTCCTCCACTGAAAAGGGAGAGCAAAGCGGCTTCATGGTCTGTTTGAAAACGTCTCCAACGCCTCACCTTGAGCGTGCATTTTGTGGAAGAGAGACGAATATCTTTCAGCCACAGCTTCGTCGTCCTCCGCGGGCTTGTACCCGCGGTCGGCTTTGGAATCTTGGCAGTACTTGATGAAGCTGCGCATGGCGGCAAACAAGAGGAGACCTTTGCCTTCTTTTTTTCCCAATACAACATGAATGCATGCATAGAAAGTGAGCCAAAAAAAAAACAACCAAATGAGTAAAGAAGTGCGGGCCCATACCACTTCCACGCGTCATCAGTGCTGAGCACCAGCGGGTTGCCCACCACAATCAACAAAGCTTGAGCTCGAGTCATCGCCACGTTGAACCTCTGAACGAGAACATTGCTGTTGGTTGCATTTTCAGTCCTTGTGTGACGCCGGTCACTTAAAACGCTCGCGGCTCAAACTTGAGACTTGAGTGCCCGTGTACCTTCTTGTTGGCAACAAAGCCCAAGTTGAAGCGTTTGTCAAAGTCGGTGTAGTTGCAGCTGCTGCGGACGGTCGACACCAAGATCACTCTCCTCTCCTGACCTTGGAACTCCTCCACTGGACCAACCTGACACAAACCAACTTTAATCCTTCCCATCACACTCGTCAAATGTTTACCTGTTTTTTCTCCTTTTAAATATTGATCAATTCACTCTATAGCAGACGACAAACTAAGTTGGCTTTGCGGCTTATTTACCTTCATGGCACTCACGTCCTTAAATTTGAACTGATCCTCAATCTTATTTAGGGCCTGACGGATTTTCTGCACCTGTTAAAGAAAACAACCACATTTAAAATTGAACCGTGAGACTTTGGCAACATGGAACAAGAGTAATTCTCACTTGTTTCCTGTAGGGGGCGATGATGCCGATGTCTTTGGGCGAAATGGTGGCCAGGCCCTTTTTGCCAGCCGTCTGCAGCATTTTCGTCACGTAGTCCATCAGAACCTGCACCTCGGCTCGATTGAAGAACGACGGACTGTTGGCCTCGCGCTCGTCCACGCCCATCACGCCGTGGAAGATCAGTGGGAAGTCCTGCCACAAATTACACGCGCGCGCACACACACACACACACACACTTGCTACTTCCGACAAGAAATTGAGCAGAACAGAACCTGCCACTGCAACAAGAGTGAAAAAAACAAGAAGCTGAACGGTAAGATGGCTCATTTCTTTTTCTTTGTAGCTGCAGCTGTGTGAGAAGTTTGTTTTTTGTCTGCCAGCTAACTTAATATGATTGTTCCTATAATATTCTTCACACAGTACAAGATGCTTTTTGTGAACGTTGGCTGCAAGTGACAAACGATTACCAATTCTAAACTAAAGTCAAACTCGATGCGAACTTGGTCCACTTCACAGTCGAAAACATTTTGCTTCCCTTCCCAATAGCAACACCTGAGTCTCATCATCCCGTTGATTATTTAAACCAAGTGGCCGGAGCTTTCAATCCAAAACATAAAACAGCATAACAAATGATTTTAGATTGGATATTGGTTTGATATCCATTTAAAACAGGGGTAATGGGTGGGTTTTGATTTGTTAGTTCTTTTTAAATCTCATGAGGTTATTGTAAAGGTCATTGAACAAAGAGGGTAAATAGAAAATGTTCTTTTTGTTCTATATACTAATTGTCAGTGCGACCCGACAGGTGGGTGTCAACTCATTAGCAGAGGGGGTGCGCAAGACGGTCTGTGTAGTCGCTACACTGTAGAGCGCAATGCAGCGTGCTGCTTTTATGAAACAAACCAAAAGTTTCCATGTTCTAAAAAAAAAAAAAAAAAAGAAAGAAACATTGCACGTCCTACGATGTGACAATTGCGCATGTGCACATCGCAATCGCAATGTTCATGACAAGACAGATCTGGCCAATCAGAGAAGCGATCAGAAGCTGTTTGGCAGCACAAATTAAAAAGAAGGAATTGGAAATCTCTCTCAGCACCAACAGCCATTGGTTAATTGTCACGTTCTCAGTCAATTCCACTTTGTTTTCATCAAAATTGGAGACGACCGCGGCGTGCAAAGTTGGCTAAGGAGGGGACTAAAAAAGGGAAGCATCACCTGTTTTCCAAGGTGCTCCCATTTGCAGAAGGAGTTGCATTTGAATGGATCGGCGCAGGCCTGCAGCTGGCCGTCGTAGAAGAGCTCATTTGGAACCTTGAGAATGGCGGGATGGGACCTTGGAAAGACGACAGAAAGGTTTCCGCTGACTGGAGGCTGCGACGAGGAAAAGCAAAAAATGGGGCGTGGGCAACACCTGTAATTGCGCAGCAGTTTGGTGACAAAGAGGTCGTTAAAGTCGCCGTCCTTGAGGTAGACCGAGGAAATGCTCATCATCCGCTCCAAGAGGGAAACGCCTGCAGACACGCTCAGCTTGAAAGCGGTGCGCCGCGTAAACCGACGAGGAGCGAGCGTGCCGACTCTCCTTACCTAGCCCGTATCGAAGCGCAAGAGGCGACGCCACGATGGGTCCCAGCTGCTTGTGGTCTCCAGCCAGAACCAGCTGACCAGAGTCCGGGTCCAGCAGACCTTCAACCCAAGCGCACATCAAGCAAAATGCATTCAACGACATTTCTCTCTTTTTTTTCTCTCTCTCTCTCTCTTTTACCAGCCAGTGGGATCAAGCATTCGCTCTCCGTAGCGTGTCCGGCCTCGTCCACAAAAATGTGCGTGAAATGGCCCATGGGGACGTTTCCTGTCACCAACCTGCACCGAAGCAAACACTTTGTTGCCTTCGCACTTCATGAGGAACACTTTGACAAGTTGCATCAAACGTTGACGTCAGAAACACGCGCATCAAGTTCTTCGCTATTTTCTTACGCAGGCACCCCCCAAAAAAAGAAAGAAAGAAAGACGCAAAGCTTTGTAGAAGAGCAAAGTGAAATTTGGATTCATCCCGTCACAAAAGACAAAGTTAATTTGTTTCTTGAACACCACAAAACAAAGCTTTTGGAATTTTGAGCATCACGCGTCTCCGTGCAGGCCGGCGTCAACAAAACACGAGCGGAATGCAAATCAACTTTGAGCGTGTGACGTGACGCTACCTTCCGGCAGTGACCAGAGTGGTGACGACGATTCCATATTCCATCAGTTTCTCTTTGGAAGGGAAAACAAAAGTGTGCCCGTCCAGGTTGGAGTAAGCCTGCAATGCGCACACGAGCACAACATGTTGCGACTCCTCAAGCCTTTCGCACTCCCGTTTATCGACATATTCCATATAGCAGACACACCCACCCGCATTCGCTGGAAATGTGAATAGAAATCGGATTCCATTTGTTGGATGGCCGAGCTTGTTACTCAATTTCATTGAATGACAAAAATGATCAGAAACCAAAAATGAAAAGGTGCCGTGCGGCCTTTTCACTTGACTTGAGCGGCGTATCTCGAGCATGCTCGTCACTCCAAATTTGCCACCCCAGGAAGCGTGCGGTCCGCTCACCTTGAGGTCGTCAGGGACGCATTCCGGGTTGCGGCTGCCGGCGTACATGCGGTACACTTTGCCCTTACTGCCGTGGCCTTGAAGGATCCTCCAACAAAGCAGATCGGCGGCACTGTTGGACGGCGCGCAGGCCAGAATGCGGCCGTCTTTGTGGAGCTTGTCGAGCTGCTTGATGGCCTCCACCAACGTGACCGTTTTGCCTGAGAGGACGAGGACGCACGTGAGCGTCCAATCGGGTCACGCGGGCGGCGGCGTGCAGTTCACCTGTGCCGGGCGGGCCGAAAACCAAGTAGGGGGCAGGTTTGGAGGTGCCGGCGACGATGTGGCACACGGCTTTTCTCTGCTCGGGGTTCTTCTCCAGCTGTCTGTCGTAGAAACTACGGCGAGCGGGCAGAGACGGCCGCGATGAGCTCCAAACGCTCAACCCGACTCGAACGACGAGGCGCAGCCAAGTGGAGCGTGACAATAATCAAAAGTCGCACTTTGACAAAACACACTCGGCTCGCCGAGTCACAAACGTCAAAATCCGCTTTTTAAACGAGTCGTCTTGAGCAGGGAGGGACGTTGCGCCTTTTTTTGACGACTGAACGTGGCGGGAGGGAGAAATATGCACTTTGACCTTCATCGGATTGTTTTTTTGTAGAAGTCTTGCACGCCTCACCTGAGTTTGGGGATGAGATCTTTTTGCTTTGAGGAGAGGCCGGCTGCGGGGAACAAGACCTTTTCCAGTCCAAACTTGGTTGCAAAGTCCACGGCTCTGTGCTGCAGACGCAGAATCAGCCGGTTGATGGTGAACTCCACGTTGAACTTCATGCCAGGAAGAAAAATGTCCAACAATCTGCGGGCACATCCACAAAGCCGCGTGACACTCGGACGCGGCGCCGGCGACTTCAACGGCGTCTTCTTACTTGGAACTGAAGCCCAATTTGACGGCGTCGCGCTCGACTTGGTGGACGTAGCCGCGGTACTTGTTCAGGGTTGGTTCTCCTTGCGGGGAAACCAGCAGCCCATCTCCGCGTAGCAAAGAAGGCCGGTTCTCAGACAGACCGGGTACCTGAAACGGCAAGCGGCACACAAGACGGTCAGTCTGGAAGATAAGCTGAAGATCGCAATAACTTGTAAACAATTTGTGTATTTCTAACCATGTTTTTATACACTATTTGAATCAATGATAATTGCTTTAACACACTCACGTTGTTATTTTAACACACACACACACAGACACCGTATCCTGAAGATGTGTTTAGTTCAAGTAACCTTTACACCGTGAGTTGTGATTTTCTGCCTGCTGGAGTTCCTGATGATTAGTTATTGATGGAGACAGACCCCCATTGTCTGCTGAGGTATGAGTTTTTTTCAAATAAAAAAGGCAGAACGGAGGGTGAGAGTCAGAGGGTGACGCCGGTTTCGCCTCCTGGCTCCCGCTCCCATTCTGAATGGCGCAAAACAAAAACTTTGCTTGGTTTATTTTGGCTTTCAGTCATATTTAATAAGTTATTTCAGTCTGAAAAAGGCGTCAGGGCATTTTAAACCTGACAAAGTTTTTTTGCTCACGTTCAAGCAATTTCAGAGATTTGTTTCGAAATACAACCGTCGTGCAGGAAGATAACTGCTCCAAACAGGTGATAACTGATCTCGCTCAAACTAGAATTCAAACTGTTTTCATCAGTTTTTTTTCTTCTTTTTGAGGGGGGGAGTGACTAAAACGCAGCACAGAAACGCACATTGGCCATCAGCAGAAGAACTTGAGCACCGTTGCAGTTAGCAGATTTGCTTTGCTTACATCTTTGAAAATTCATCTCCACTTGGAGATGGTCCGCAACGAGCGGCAAAATGTGCGGAGGTGAAAAAAACGTTTGAATGAAACAAAGTCTAACTTGTCAGCCAGCCTGTTGCTTCAGAGCGCCTCGTTGTGCGGCGTTACTACTTGAGGAAAGGTTGATTGTGATTCGCTGATCACATGTGCAAGCGCGTTTATTTATTTATTTCATTTTTTTTTGTGGCGGTTGAATATCAGGACGGAGGCGCCTCGACGGTTTGTGACCTGCTATTCGAATCAACGATTAACGCTACGATTTACTAATTGAGTGTGTAAGCGGTGTGTGAATGTTTTGTGTCCGGAGTTGGATGGGCCGTGTTTGTTGTGGCGACACCTTCCAAAAGGAGCTAATTAACTCCAAAGTTTGCGGAGAATACTCGAATGGTGACGGTAAAAATAACTCAAAAAGATAAGGAAATAAAATGAAGACAAAGGCGCCCGTTTTCTCTTTTTGGGATTGGATGTTTCACAATCTCATTTTTAAACTTGAGTACCTTTGTGAGCCATCTTCAAATGTTTTGAAGAAAAGATCTTATCGGTGTGGGGAGCACACAAAGAGGAAAGCGCCTCCCGCAATGTGCGAACGTCGTCCGAGTGAGGAAGGACGCCAACCTGGAGGATGAGCAGCCGCTTGTTGCTCCGATCTCGTTCCATGCGCGCAAATTTTGTCTCGCTGTTCGGGATGAAGTATCGCCTGATGTCCATTTGCATCTGAAGCTCCTCCAAATACAACAAGTCGTGAAGCTTCGCCGAGTAGTTCGTAAAGCTCAAACAACTGCCCGGGACAAAAAAAAAGGAAATGGAATGAAACGCTTAGCGTGGACGCGATGACGTCGACACATCCCCGTTCAAATGCCAGCGTTTGTGAGATTTCAAAAAGAAACAAGAAGAAGAATTAGCCAATCCGCACACATCTGCCATCCTTTCATGTTGCCGATGAACCAGAATAAAGTTCAGCGGTTTGAGTCGAGAGTGGGCCGCAAAAGTATCCACACTCTTGACCGACGCACAATTTCTCGGCAGGGAACAAAGAAAAAAGTGTGTTTGCGTGAAAGAAAACGGCACCAACACGATTCTTCACCATCATCTGTTTTGCGTTGTTGCAAAACTATTCACACCCTGTCATCAAGTCCTAGTCAGTACTTGCTTGCAGCAAAAACAGCTGTGGGGAGCCAGCAAAGACTTTGACGTAACGTTGCCGACTTCGGTTCCTTGTTGAGCTCCGCCGGACGCAAATCTTCAGCTCCAGTCTAGAACCTTCACTTTCTTCTTCCTGAGCCGTTTGTTTGGGATCAAGATTCCGCTGACCGGTCAGGCTCCTTTTTGCAGACTTGAAGAGGTTCTTCTCCAGGCTCTCGATGGATTTCGCATCCCGCGTGGTCTCTCGTACGAGGACGAGAGGAAGCGAAACGTCCCCGTCTCATTAGGTTGCCACGTCCGCGCTTTTCCACCTGTTAAGGCACACGGGACGGTTGGAGCCGACTCATCAGTGGCGTTGGCTTTGCGACAAACATGCTGTCCAGGCCAAAAGGTTCCATTTTGCTCTCTCAACCCCCCCCCAACATCGCTGGAGTGTCATTCATATGAACTGAAGACATCCTGCAAACGAGCCTCGAGATGTCGTTTGTTCAGGTATGGCTTCTTCTTGGCAACGCCGCCAGAGAGACCTTCGCTTTTGCACACGAGTGGCAGCAGCCTGGAGAGACTTCTTGAGGTTTTCAAGAGTTCCCGACAAGTTTGCGTCTCCCTTCCCTCTCCCCTTTTGTGGTGATCTCGTTCTTCGGGGGTTCAAAGTGGCACCGAGGCGCTTCCGCTTGCGGGGTTTCCACTTGTGGGCCCGCCACGCAAGCGATGTGATGTGAGGTGCGGACGACGTCACGGGTGGAAATGCAAAGAAATGCACGAGAAGACAATCGTCCGTTTTCAGCTGTTGGTCACTCTCATGAAAGTGATCACTGAATTCTGAACGCAACCACTTCCACAGTTACAGTAAGTCGATACATGTGTGCGCGCACATTTTTTTTCAATTGAGTTCTCCAAATTATGGGTGACAATGGAGTGATTTTTTTTTTTCTCTCACATGAAAGTGGCATCCGAACAGGGCAGTTTACTTTTGTACGTTTTCAACGATGTGTCATGACTGAGCTGTGAAAAACCTTTCATCAACGGGAGGGTTCTTGTTTGGTGACTTGATGCGCTGCGGCATATCTTTTGGCAACGGATAAGCATAAAGCTGGGTTTCATTTTTCAGCTCCATCCTTGACAGCCTGCGAAAAAAAAAGTCAAAATCACGACGAGACAAGATCACAAGCGGGAAGTTGACCGAGTAACTCTTCAAAATGGTCATTTGGAATGCGAAATACAATAATGCCTGACGATAGACGTTTAATTCGTTCGGTGAGCACACCAAAGTCTCTTAAAGTCATCTTTCAAATCCTTGAAAGGAATGGAAATGCCATTAATCTGATCCAGAACACCTGCCCCCCCCCGAAAAATGTTTGAATAAGGAAGATAGTCCCAAACAAATCCTTAAACGAGGACGTGGACTCGCAACAATTTGTCGTTTTTGCCAAAGGAAAACAAAAACGTGCCTGTTGGTGTTGCTACAAGTGATGCTTCACCGTTTGTGTTCAAAGAGTTGTCAAAGCTGCAAGGTGGATGTCACTCTTTGTTTTCACTTTAGTTTGACATTCAACTTCAACTCGGAGCTTGACGTCTCTCTCTTGAAGATCAATTGGCCAAACTGCTTTTGAATTTTCACCGTCGCCGTACGGCGCTCGTACTGCATAAAAACATCGGCCAAACGACGGCTCATAACACCAAAATCTCCTAAAACTCGTATCTCAGACGACACGCAAATCGACGAGGAAATGTTTCCCAGATGAAATGACGTTGGGATGAACGCATGACGTCCAAATGAATCGATGGATTGCGCCGAACAATGTTGCCAATAACGTGTGGTCCGAGAATCTCACAAATGGCCGCTGCGTGTGATTTTTTTTGCGGAGGTCGTCGAGTCCCACATGCGCAAGACGGAACTGAGGGGCGCACCGTGCGCCAAAACGCGGCTTCCATGGGCTGCACCGTTTTGCTTCCGCGTTGGAGACGGAGCGGAAGACGGCCCGATCGACTTTTTGTACTTACCCGTCAGGCGGCACGCCATCCACAACTTTGCAGTTCCACACATCCTGACCAACGGCGGGTCGAGAGCGTTTGAAAGGAGCGATGGGTTTCAGCTCCATGGCCAGCGCGTTCAAATAATGAAAGTGAATAGAGCGCAGGATGTAGAACACAGCAGGTGGGCATTTCTGATGGAACTCAAAGGCCAACGTCACGGGATAGTTGCCAGCGCACTCCAGGTGGAACTGAACCTGGACTAAATAGCTCCCGCCTGAAACGTGACACACACCGTCAGACTTGGCGATGGGGGAAAGAGCACTCAACATTTGGGACACCTCAACTGTCCAATGAGATCTGGTCGTGTTGAGTTGGGGGGGGGGGGGTAAAAAGGTCGCGTGGTAACGAAATCCAGAACGGTCTTTGCCAGATGAATATTATCTTGTCATAGCAGAATTGGTTGGATGGAACAGGCGTCCCAAATGTTAAGGCTGAGAAATGAAAAGATTTTAAAAATTTTTTTCCCAAACCTGGTTTGAGTGCAAGCGGTTTCTTTCGGGTCACCTTGCGCTCATCCTTCAGAGTGAAGCAGCTCAGCTTGTGCAATGCCGTGTAGTAGGTAAAATGCACAGTTTGACTCCCGGCGTTTTCCACATTTAGATTCACCACATACTGTTCAAAAAAGATGCAAAGGAGAAAAAAAGCATTTGAAAAAGATGATTTTTTTTCTTTTGCCACAGATGTTGATAGAACTTCATTTAAAACAAACAAACAAAAAAGAAGTCAAGACGACCTGATTGGTTTCCAGCTCCAAGAAAAGTGAGCCCTCGTTGAACTCAAGGTCCGACCCGATGACGATGCCATTTTTATCGGAAATGAAAGAAGACCTTCGGGAAGAGAAAAAAAAAAAAGGGGGACAGAACTGCTCATGTTCTCGTGTGTCAAAGGAGAGAGAGAGAGAGGACCGAATGGCCTCGTCCTCTCTCGGGACCTCCTCCCAAAATGGTGCAACCTTCTTGTGATGTCGCACGTCAACTAAACCAAACGTGTTCTTCCACCACGCGGAACAAGCGGACGACGGCATGGCACGTCCGTACCTGTCATTCTTGAGCATTTCCGTGAGGCGTCGGGCAACTTTCACATTTTCTTCCACAGCAGAAAGCGGCGGTTGACTTGGCGACGGCGGCGCCTCCGCCACTTTGGCGGCCATCTCGGCTTTGGCTCTCCTGGAAATGTGCCACTGGTCCACCAAAAGCTCCGTCACCTGCGCGCAAGCATCACGCTATCATTCGCTGACCGCCGACAGAACGGACACGTCAACGCACCGCAACAAAAACATTCATTCGGACACAGGAAGAACTTTGCCACTATGACCACAACCTTTTTGGACCACAATCGCTGGGCTTGAAACATTAACATCATCTCGACTCCAGATCAGCAAAGAGACCGCACATCATCTTGAAGGGGTCACTGATGGTGTCGTGGCACACTCGCCCGAGTTGTGTGCGGGCAGCGTGGGTTCAGTTCCCACTCGGTGACGGTGTCTATGTCAGCCCTGTGACTGGCTGGCGACCAGTTCAGGGTGTGGGGTGCCGTTCGCAGCTGGGGTAGGCTCCGGCACCCTCCCGCGACCCCGTACAGCAGGGGTCCTCAATCCTGTTCCTCGAGGGCCGGTATCCTGCAGGTTTTCAATTCTCCTAGCTGCAACACAGCTGATTCAAAAGATCAGATAATCAGTAAGGTCTATAAAAGTTAGATCACGATTGTTTAGGTGTGTTGCAGCAGGGAAAGATGGAAAACGGGCAGGACACCGGCCCTCGAGGAGCAGGATTGAAGACCCCTGCCGTACAGGATAAGCGCTGCGGACGCATCATCTTGAGATGATCCGAATTCAAAATTTCCTCGTGACCAATGCGATGTCCGTGTTTGGTCTTTAGATGGCGCTGCACATGCGTTGGCTTCATGCAACCGTTGGCAAGTTTGTCCCCACAGAAAAAAAACAAAACAAAAAAAAAGGTGCTTTGGGTTTGGAGCAAGTTCAAATCTAATCTTCAACATCCAACGGGAATTTTGCAGACTCTGGTTTGGCCTTTTGCACTTGTGCCTCTTTTTTTGACAGGTAACGAGCGGCGGCGCGTGACAAGTTCTAGTTTGGGGGGGGGGGGCGGTGACTGGGTTTTTAATTGAACAAAATTGAATAATCTCCTGAAACTAACATTTGTTTTCTGCCCTTGTGTTTTCCTGCAACATTTAAACGGTCACGTTTCTGTTTTGTTGTGTGTTCAGCTGCAGTGGGGTCGTTTTTACTCCAGCAGTTTGTCCTGGTCACGTGATCGCTTGCTGGAGGGGCGTGGCTTCCAGTTGCGCACCTGCGGCTCATCTCGGTCATTTACCGAGGACTACTTAAGGACTTCCTAGCCGACGACGCGAGGTCGGATGATTCACCTTGCTGACGATCAAGCGGTGAATGTTTAGCCGCCATGTTTTTGCCGCGTCGTCGCTGTAAGTACTTTGGTCGTTTTTGAGAATTCTCGGTTTGTTATTTATGGAATTGGATTTCCTTGTTCTTTTGAGACTTTGAGCGATTTTCGTTCTTACTTTCTCTTGCACCTTGTTCCTGCAAGCGCTTTCCACGTTTAATTTCCCGGCGATTGTTTCACCAACGTCATTTGTTGAACTTTGTCGGTCACGCTGCCTAACTTTTTTTTTTTTTGTAATTAAATCCTTTTGTTGAACCTCTTGTATTGGTCTGCACGTTTAGAATCCTGCCTGTTCTATTTTTTTCAAATTAATTCAACAATTATTTTTGAAAGGTTTTTGCATGTTTGTTTTATTTCAAATCTTGCGTAGCCCCTGGAATTCCTTCAAGGACTCCCAGGGGTACGCGTACCCCCATTTGAGAACCATTGATCCAGAAGAAGCATTTGAAACATTACAAGTGGAACAAATTCAATAAAATAAAACGGACATGAGCAAAAGGCTCTTGTTTGGACTCTGTTAGAGGACAAGATCCAAGATGGCCCATTTTTCACCAACAAGCTCAGTTTATATTTTTTTTTTATCAGGAAAATGAAATTATTTTTTTCTTTATTTTCATTTATTCATTTTGGAGAAATAAGTGACAACTTGATGAACATCTACTCTTAATGAGAAATAAGGCCACGCCCCCTCCAGTCTCCCCATGTTTTGGTGAGTCATTGAAGGGACTGATTACAAACCCTCCATTGGAAATTATTCTTACTTTGATCGCTTATAATGTCCCAAAACGGTGATCAATTGGCAACAAAATTAATTTGGCCATTCCGAGCAATGACCACTTCATATCAAACGGATGAACCTCTCCGCGGCTGATTTAGATGACAATGAGGCAATATGGAAGTGAGCGGTGATTGCTGTTAGGACGCGGCACACTGCTTTTTTGCTAATCATGCTGAGGACGCACAGCATAAAAGCACAAGCCGGGATATTTACAGACACTGAAGTGGAGATGAGGAGACGTGCACATTTATTTGGATGAGGATTTTTTTTTTTTCGACTGTGGTAGAGAGGTCGTTTCCCAACCTAGAGGTTGTGGGTTCACTCGCCGATCATTGTGGCCATGTCAAAGTATCCTTGAGCAAAATACGGAACCCCCAGTTGCTCCTGATGGTATGTCATCAGTCGGTAGATGAGGTAATAGTGTGAAGCACTTTGAGTACCGTAGGTAGAAAAGTTCTATACAAGTGACAGCTCATTCATCCTGTGTATGCATTCTTGTTCTTGTCCGCTTCAGCTTGTGTAAGTGGAGAATCGATCGGCACGGTATTTTTTATTTTTGTGGTGATCACATGAGCTCACGTTTGATGTCAATAAATCCAAACTATTGTGCGTAACACTTTTTGACTTTCACAGGTTGAGGTGCACAAGAGTAGTCATGTCCATTTGCATTTTGGGGGCGATCAGTCAACACAAATGACAAAGCGAGCAATATTACCTCGCTCGCCTTCCTACAGTGACGTGGACGCTGAAACGACAAAAACTAACAAACCGCGAATCTCATCACAAAAGAAAATCTTAAATCATTGCAGAGGCGCTTACTGCTATTCTAGAATTCAGCGACGCAAACCACGAAATGGGATCACATGACTAACATGGTTCCGCCTCCAGAATTCCCGATGATACAAAATTCAGAAAAGCACTGTTTTATGCTTGTTTTTTAATATCGGTGTGTATAAAGGGGCACAAGATGTAGTTAAAATAAAAAAAAAAGAATTTGAAAAATTACTAATTAATAACTTAAAAGAACATGCTCCCATTTTAGGTGTGCTACATTTAGGCTTAAGAGGCATGAGTGTCCAAATCCATACATACCGCGGACTTAACGCGAATTTTGTCTCTGCCCACGTTGATTTTATTCGACAGTTTCAGGGCGTACAGCACTGAGCTGAAGTTTGGCACGGTGACTCCTTGATTTCTGAAATACACACACGGGACAAAAGACACGTTTGCAATTAAATGCCACTTTAGAAGAGTTGAAATGGAGCGCCATGGTCGCCACAACAACCGTTACACTCGCCTTGTTTTGAACTCGCCGTTGTAAATTTCTTTCAGCTCGGAACGAGCCCGAATGGCTGCTCGGTCGGTCTCCCTCAGATAAACAAAGAATTCCAGGCCAACTTTAAAGCCAGACTTCTTCTTTTTTGATACGCTGTCCATTTTGGTGTCGATAGTCTCCTCTCGCTCCTCGCTCAATGCGGAAGTGGAAAGCAACCATGTACACCAGACTTCAACAAGTCGTCACCTTGCTACTGACTTTGCGCAGCCCGGAAGGGCGGTGCTTGCTCACTTCAAATGGATAGCAGGCCGCAATGACTACCGGTGCAGTGTAGGCAATAAAACGCGCATCCACATATTCGATCTCCAAAACCGAAGAAACGAAACTTAGACCAGCGAATTTAAAACAAGCAGCAAAACAAACACAATGGTGGAAAGGAGTCAAACTAATCAGGGTGGTTGGCCCCGATGAGCCTTTCAAATATTTTGACTTGCTAAACATGCCACCCATCAACTGACTTCTATTCGTGCAATGAATCTCATCGAGTAGGAAAGTGAAAGTAAAATGGGAGGCGGACGACGTCGTAAACAAAAGTGAAAGGTGAACAGCTCACGAGGATGCTGCTCAACATTTCCCTAGTTCAGATGTACAGATAGTTTATTATTCCTTTTTGTTGGTTTTCATTGCAGAGATACATTGGAGAACTCATCGCATAAAAAGACAACGTATAGCTTGGATTGCCTCCTGCAGTGGAGTGAACTGAACGAGATGAGAGCAGATGGTCTTGAGCCACAGGTAAGTTTCACATTCCCATGAAATGAAGGTAAGTTTATTTTTTTCTTTTTCTTTTTCTTTTCTTACTCTTCACGTAAAAAGCACAACCAGCAGGGGGCAGCTCCGCCTCATTTGCCTAAATGAAACATGTTCCAATGAGACACTTAACAGGGAGGAGCATGATGCATGAAATCCACAATTTTACATACTTGAAAATGTTTCGTACCCAGCACGGATGGAGCACTGCGCAAGTACAACATTCCTAAATTGAAGTTTAATTACGCTAAAAAAATAATAACAATCACTAAGTAACTCAACACTATGTTTTAAAATCATAGAAATACAGCAAACGTGTGCTAACTGTCACGAATAGTGAATAGTTCAGCCTACATTGACCATGATGCTTTGCGTGCGTGAGAGCGCCTATGCGGACATGCGCAATATGTGCCTGGCAGACGGAGTATAAATGCTAACTGTGTTTGCACTGCTAACGGGAGTCGAGCCTCATTATTTCTGTTATAGCTCTCGGTTACGCGTACAACATAACGCCACAATAACTATTTCATAATTACTCTTTCAATACCACATGCCAATGAAGTGAATTTAAAAAATGGCTTTGCTTGATGGTTGATATGTTCCCACTCTGACCACTAGATGTTGCCACACGCCCTTTCGTTTGTTTGGGTGGGCTGAACTGTTGTAAAGCAGCCCCCCTCGTCCAAATCATTGTTTATTTATTGGCCTTGTTCGCGGGGCCAGGACGTGTGAACTGAAGATTGCGCCTCAGAACAATTAGTGGCGTTTGTTTGTCCTGTTCACTGTTAATGGCGTGTGTCTGTGCCTATGCCTGGCTGACCTTGTTTGTCTTCGGCGGGCCAGAGCAGAGAGCATCGTCCTGTTTTGTCACTGACGCAGTGATGGTGTCACTGACTTGGCGCTCGCAACCTCACATGAGCACGAGTTACAACCCCAGCCAGCACTTGAACTCACTCGAACGCTTCCAACGCCAACTCAACAACGTATCCGTTCAGTGCGCCCCAAAGACAGAATGCCGAGTGAAAAAGTCTGAAATGGCCGCAGCTGCTTTTCCACGGCAATTGGGTGTTTTAATGGAGGCACATTATGGGCCGCAGAGCAGGGTAATGACCGCTCTGGCCGTCGGAATGCCTTGATCTTATCAGCATGGTGAGAGGGGATGCTCCCATTTTCTGATGCTCTCCGAGAAAGGCGGCCCGGGCCACCGAGGTCACCCGGAATCCGCCCCCCGACTCCCGCACATGCATGCAAAGACACATCCAGGTTCATCCAAGCTAATGACAGCGACGGTGTTCCCTTTTCCCTTCAATTCCTGCCTGTTGAGTTTTGACGACTGAAGTGCGCGAGTGGAAAGAGGAGGAGACAAACTTGACAATCTGCTCGCAAACAGCCTGCTGCGCTTTTGCCATCCTCACGTACAATCTCATGTGCACTTGTATACGCAGACAAATCCCATAAGTCCATTTGAATGCTGCAGCACTCATCTTCTGTTCTGTTTGTTTGAAATTTGTGATGAATCGGCAGTTTTCCACAAACTCAAGCTTAGTCCTTATCCGTCCTCACGTGGTCCCAACCCTAACATGTCCGTTCAGCCGGTCCATGTTTGGCGTTGACTTGTTTCTCAGACTGATTGCTGGATGTCAGTGGAGCGGCGTCCGTGCGTTTGTGTGTGCGTGTGTGTGTGTGTGTGTGTGTAGGCAGAGTGACAGAGACAGATGGGGTGTCTTGCGAGGGACAGATGGCCTTGCAAGCAACCTCTACTCACTCATCGAGTCAGATAAAGAACAACACAAACACGCACACATAAACGGTCTCCTTTTGTGCGCTTAACAATCACAGCGTGGATGGCGGCAAGGCCCAAATGATGGATGGGCAATATTTGAAGTCCAATTTGACATTCATGCCATCTTTGGGGGCGATGAAGAAATCAAAAGTTCCTCATTAGTTACAAGGTGCTTGAGGAGTTTTGTTTTTTTTCTCTCAGTGAATACTTACGCAATAGATTTACGTTTTACTTTTACTTGAGTCACGTGACTTTGTTCCTCCTCACGTCTTTAAGGAGGTTCTCCCGAGTGTTGGTGGATCGGTTTTGGCCGTTCTTCTTCCAATATTTGAAACTTGCTGAAATGCAAGCCCTGCTTAAGAAACCTGGCCTTACTCAAGGTGTGCTGTCAAATTTTATTTCTTAAATTCTGGACAAAGTGGTGCACACGCACTTAAAATCTTTCTTGGAGGTTTTCCAGTCAGATTTCAAGACGATGCATAGCACAGAGTCAGCCCTGTTCCGAGTTTTGAATGATATCCTCTTGGCAAATAACACCGGTGACTTGCGGCTTTCGAGCACACAGCGGTCCACAGACTTCTTCGGCCTCGTTTACAGCACCAGGTGGGCATTGATGCTAAAGCTCTAGAGCCGTTTCGATCCTATTTGGCTGGCGGGACTTTTTGTGTCAGCTTAAGTTGCTCTGACTTTCGCCTCTGCCGTATGGCGTTCCACCGGGTTCTATTTTGGGGCCAATGTTGTTTTCATTTGCTGCTCATAAGTTCCACTCTTTGAATATGTGGGATTTCCTTCCACTGCAAAGCGGATCACAGTCAGATTTATGTCCAACTGAGCCAAAAAGACACTTTTGTTCTGTTGAGAGGAAATAAAAATCGGGTTGTCACTTCACTTCCTGAAATTCAATGAAAAGAAGACAGAGGTGATGGTGCTCGCTCCCAGTGGCGCTTCTACTCTCAATCGTGTTGACCTCTGCCCTCTGGCATCTTATCCAAAGCCGACAGTCTCAAAGTCTGCTTTTAAATTGGACCGTGATTTGAAATTGGATCCTCAAATCGCTGCTGGCTAGAGTGAAGTCCTTTCTTTCCATGCCTTGGTTACATCTCGGCCGGATTAATGTCATGCACTTAACTTTGGAGTCAGCCAGTCCTCGCTCAAGCGGCTCCAACGGGTGCAAAATGCTTCTGCTCGTCTTTTATTTGTCGAGTGCAAGATTTTAAAAATGAAAAAAACAAAACAAACTAAATCTATTTGAAAGCTCCCGTCTGATCTTAATTGTCAAAGATGAAAACAAAAGACATTTTTGCTGGAATGACATAAATGTCAGTTACGTTTCCATGATTTCAAAGCATTTTTCGTGTGTGATTTCGTTGACAAAAGTTTTTTTTTGTCATTTCTAGTTTCCATGAGCTATAACAGCCTTGAAAATGTTTCTTCAGGTACGAGTGCTGCGCGTTCCAAAAGCGTTATCGATAGACATTCAAGGCCGCCAAACAAAGTTGAGCCAAGAGATGCCAACCTAAACAATCAATGCCAGCGCGGCTGACCACATTTGGTTTCTGAGCGAGGACCCATGTGCAAGTCATCGTATTTCAAACATTGATTGGTCTGTTTGTCCCAAGAAGAACAACCTCAAAGTATCAACTTGGAAGGAGGACGTTGGGTGGGGCTGATTCCATTTTTTGTTTCGCTGTTCAAAACATTAAATTCTCCTTCATGTGGCCTTTTTTTTTTTTTTTTTTTTCAGAGCGTGACTGACGATTTGTAAGAGAGGAAATATAAAATTCCACTCGTTAATGTGTGTGTGTTTGAAAACAGCCGCAACACGTGACCTTTGACCCGAGCTATTTCAAGCATCTCGACTTGTAGCGTACGTGTTTTGAAATGAAAAGTGTCGCGCACGTTCACTCTCGCCAAACAGGCGAGAGATTGTTTGCGCTCCGACAAACGATGGCAGGTCAAACGCATGACGGCGAGAGCCAGTGAGACCGACGTCAGCGTCATAAGAAGCGGTTGCAAAAGCGTCATGGCATTCATTTGAGCTTTTGGGCTTCATCAAAAGCCCAGCGTAGCATGCGCGGAAACTCACGCGGGTCTGCTTTTGCTCCTCCATGCATGCAGTCCTCATAAAAAGCAACATTCGCGTATCGGTGACTGATTGATGACTCAGCGGCAAACGTTCGCACGCATGCGAGCATCTGTGCTCTCGCTGCGTGTCACGTACGCTCGGCGCTGGGCTGCGCTGCGCCGACGCTGCGGCCGGCCCGCGCCGTCTTGGCACGAGAGGCGTCTGAGCTGGATCAAAAGCTGTCAGGAGACGCTTCTGCTTTGCGGAGGCCGGCGGAAAGCCAAGCCACGAGCCAAACGAGCGCCGCTGCTGCTTTTCTGCGTGTTCGAAATGCGGCGGGCACCTGACTTGCTGCCGTTTTTCTTTTTGAGACGCAAGCTCATGTCGACCATTTTTTGCTTTGGCGTGCGAGCAAAAGACAGATTAGCCATCTGGCAGATGGTGAACAAACTCTTCCTGAAAAATGGCGCTTCCACTTCTTCTCCGTTGAAGTTAGCCGTCAAACATCATCCAGCCATCAAACAAATGGGCTCCGGCATCGACACCGATCGCAAATGGTCGACGTTTTGCCATGGCTCTGTGCTCACGTTTGAGGCTTGACCGTTTTCTTGAATGTTTTTGGCCAATTCAGTTCAAAATCGTTTCATATATCGAGCATGCGCGTGCCGTTTGTCGTCCTGTCATTGAAAAACATCGACAATCTCTAAAAGAAGCAAGTGAAGTGATTCAAATGAATTATTTTGTCAGCAAAAACACGTCCTCTCTTAGTTCCGGGAGAGAAAAAAAATCCTGCCGCCGTTCCTGCACGTCGATTCAAAGAATGAATGGACCGACATTCTTCCGTCCGATTTTTAAGAGGGATTCTTCTCAAATGTGGACGCTTTGCATTGCAGCGTCAAAGCTGGCACGAACGCTCCCCAACACTTGATCGCATCATCGGCCAAATGTCAACAAGTTCCCCGTCTGTTGTTTTTGTTCCGCCGGCGCTTTATTGTAAAAGTGAAATGATATGGTTCCTATGTCAGCTCTGTGTAAATGTTTTGTGGCCGGGATTCCTCCGTTTCACGCCGAGCGCTCGCTCTGTTTACTTGTGTTTACTGAGCGACTGAGGCTACTGTACTCTGTCCTCGCGCCACGAGCGCTCACTGGAGGACGAGAGCTTGCGGCGAAAACATTTCAAAGCATCGAATGGCCATTTCATCACTGGCGCTCAAAACGCCGCCACTCGCGTTTCATCGTCAACAGCGCAAATGATGATGAGTAGTTGTCGCACTTTGATGACACGTCGCCTCGCCATTGGCCGTCGACGACCACAAGACCCGGAAGGCCGTTTCTCGGCAGCTCGTCACGTGGCCGGCCGGGTCATCCGACGCCGACGTTGACGCTTGAAAATGGCTTGGTGACGGTCACGTTGGTTTAGCGCCATCTGGCGGAAGAACCAGCTAACATCTGACGATGTTTACATGCGCTCGATATTCAGGCGAAGGTCAAAATTCCCTTTTCTCACTCATTTGGACGAATTGGTTTGCAGACAGTTGCTCGCGCGCCAATGACAATTGTCATCCATCGGAATGTCCTCCTCGAAACTTTGACACAGCGACGACGTCATGACCTCATTTTCGCTTCTTCCTTTCCGCGGGCAATAAGAGACATTTTATTCGTGCCTTTCACCGCTCGGCCGTCGGTTTGGTCGTCTCTCCAAGTGGGCTGCGTGTTTCTTTTCCTCAGCTTGTGTATTTCCGCCGATGCGAGCCCAATTTCAGCCGCGGCCTCGAGGAGCTCCTGTTTGTGTTTTGAGCTTCTGATGCGAATGAACGAATTTTCCGTGCTCGGCTCGGCGTCCCCTCGCTCCAAATTTATAATTCGCAACCGCGGCCGTCATCGAGAACTCCCTCAACTTCAATTCAAGCGCGCCAACCGGAAACGCTCGCAACGGATTTGATGTGGTCATTGGCCTCGTTTTGCGCTTGTTGGACAAGTCGAGCAGAGCCACCTCCCCCCCCTTTTGTCCGATGATGGCAAAGTCATCTTTCCACGTCGCATCGTCTTTGGTCTTGTCTTCCGCATTCGTCAGCCGCTTCCACTCACGAGTGTCTACGATGTGTGAGCGCTCCCCAATTTGACCCCGAGCCCTCGTTTCCCACACCTCCGTCCGTGTCGGCCATTCTTTGGTATGTTGCTGGAATTTGGACTATTTTTCCAGGTCACTGTTGTTTGTACCTTGCGAGGTGTGTCTGTAAATTCCCACACAAGGAGAGAGATAAACACACTCGCGCAGTGACGTGTGTAAACAATTCTTGTGGCGTCGCCAGCCGTCCCGCTTCAGGCCAGACAATAATCCGACTCTGGCTCAGCATCTTTGTCCGAGTTGCACTTGACGGGGAAAATAAGATAAGATGGTCTTGCGCAAAATATGATACGAAAGGATGAAAGCGCCATTTCCGAGTGAAGGTTCGACTTTGTTGAGAAGTTGCGACCTTAGAAATGATTTGCAAAACGGAAAAGGGAGATGACATTTTCTTAAACTGAAATGGGCTCCATATGAATCTCATCTGTGGCGTCCCACAAACGAAATCGAAATGCCTTGTTCCATTTTGAAACCCGCGAGAGGACGTCAGTGCTCACTGAGGACAACTTTAAGGAAGGTGCAAACGCGTCTTGTTTTGGGAACGCATTTTAGAGTTAGTCGAAAATGCCGGTTGACTTTTTGTCACGTTTGGTCATCCCTGTTCGTAATCCTTTTAGTCGGCAAAAACGCCAAAAGGTTTTACACTAGTTTTTGTAAATTGATTTGACGAAAACTCAAAAAGGTTTTGAGTGGCTTTTAGTTCAAAATCGGCTAACAAGGTTTCCACACGGTGGCAGCGACTTTCTGATCGACGCATTCCAAACCGATAAAAGTGCGAATCGTGGAATCGAAGCTCTTTGCTCCAAAATAGGATGAGCGCGAAGCAAAACATTTGATGTGGCGACTGTTGTGGCTTTATTTCACTTCAAGCGACAGAAGATCAAAACGTTTTGACAACATAGACTTGCGGGCCACTTGTTCTAATCCACTAGCACAAGTCCAAACGCTATCAAACACGCGTCTTGTTTACGAGTCCCAACTTGCGAGTGTCATCGTCGCCGCCGTCCGTCAAACGAAAACGTGTCAGCGTGTGTGAGCCGAGACGAACAACGGCAGACGTGTGACGGCGCGGGCTCGACGCCTGCGCCCCGCGTGCTGTCCCGGTGGGGGGCGTGGCCAAACGAGGAGCGTTTGCACCAGCGTCGCAATTTTGGAACGACGGACGACATGTACCTTAAGAAGTGATGTCATCAATTCTGAGCGCCAACAATTTCGTCCCGGAAATTCCTGTTCGTCACGTCATGTCTTTGTCATCAAAGAGCCACGTTTAGCTCGTTATAGAATAGAATAGAATAGAAATCCCTTTATTGTCATTGTACTCAAGTGTGCAACGAGATTAGAGGGCTCCCCTCTCCAGTGCAATACAACAATAATCGTCTTGCGATTGTCATGTAACCAAATATTTCACTGGGTGGAATGCATATTGGCTTCAGAAATAGGGATTTTTCAGGCGCTGATTTGGGTTGAGGCGGAAATTTGTCTTCTGCCGCCAAACAAGTGAGTGGAACAGATGGCATTTCTGAGGACCACCTCAAGGTGAAGGTCGTTGGGGACTGTTGGTGTGCATGCGGACTGGATTTCCTCCAAGACGCGGACGGGGGCAAGCGCCCAGCGGGAAGCGGACGGCGACGTTTGGGGCGGGACGTGGCAGGTGGGCCCGGTCATGATGATGAATTGTTGAGAAGACGTTTCTTTCTCGCAAGATTAGGATCTGCAGATAAACACGCCTCCGGCTCTTTCGGAAACCTTATACACCGCCGTCGCTCGATCTCTTCCATCACTTTGACTCGTCTTATCGTATCCGTATTTACTCCTCGTTGAGCTTCTTCAGCCATCCCGCCGTCTACTCACGCTACATCGCTCAAGCGACGCGATTCCGATTCTTTTTTTTTTCGCTCCCAAGCGGCATCGTATAGTGATACGATCAAAAATAATGAGAGCGATCTTGGACCAAAAAAAAAAAAACCTCATGAAATCTGATCGACTCTTCCAAATGCGGTTAAATCGGATGAGAATGTCTGCCGACGCGAAAGGATGATGAGTTCTGTCGATGTGATGCTGACGTGATCAAAATGACCCAAACGAACGCAACAAATGTTGTGCAAACATTTCTGGTCGATTCAAAGTAGTTTGCGGCGACTGTATCGATTATGTCCGGAAAACGCTGTTCAGCGGGAACCTTTATCTTTCGTTGTAATTTGCATACGACTTTCTATTCTGCGTAGAACTTTTTCATGGATGCCAGAAAGATGGCGACGCAAATGCGGAGGCTTCCTACGAGATTGCAGAAGAAGGTTGAACCTCCTCCCTCACGATTCTCGCTCTTACACTCGTGGACTTGCGTTGATTGCATTTAGAACGACCTCCAACAGTATCTGGGATCGGCTCGGAAATTCTGCCGCCCCGTTGCCGATCCATCAGTACCAGCCATGGGTAGCGCACCGAAACCTTGTCGATATTCCCCTGAAAATGCTCTCATTTCATGATTGAGCCGGCTGTTGGTTTGAAAAAGACCACTTCAAGCAAACTTTTGGATTGGCGAGCCACCATGGCTTCTAAAATTTGACAGGAGCAGACGGATGCAATGTTTTGGTCACCTCAACTCATTGAAAAAAAAAAACATTTCATTTTAAATGAAAGCATTACAACAAAATATCGGTCTATGCAAAAACGCAGTATTTAGAAAATAAAACATTTAATTTTTTTCAAGTTCGGCGGGCCGGATTAAAACGTCAAACGGGCGGCATGTGGCCCCCGGGCCGTAGTTTGCCCGCGCCCGACTTCAAGGATGCGAGCAACTTAAGAGGCCAAAAAGCCCAACGTCTGTCCACACGTTTGAAATAGAATGAGCTGATAACGCCGCCGTTTTCTCATTCTTGCTTGGTGTTGACGTTTCGTGAGCGTCAACATCATCACCTTGCGCATGAGCCGCATCACGTGACACTCAACATGCCGTGTGGAGGGCGAGAATCTTTTTCCTCTTTTCTGTCATCTGTACGCTCGCGATGTGACCGGCCCCAAAGTCCGCAAAGCGCAAGGTGCTGAGACGGGCCAGATCGCTGGATAAAATCCACTTTGATACGCCGGCCAAGAAGGCTTTGATGGAACGTTGCCCCGCAGGAGCTCACACTGGGGCCTCTGTGGCACGACCACGTCCCAACGGCAACTCTCAACAACCCCGGGTAATTACGGCCATCTTGTCATTAGAAAGAGGACCCACCTGGAATCGGGATGAGGCCAGCGAGGGCTTTCGCTCGAGTCTTTAATCAAACACTTTGTCTAAAATGACGCAGACCGCCCCAACTGCAAAAGATGAGCCTCCGCGAAGAAGTGGGCCCCAAATTCCCGGCTGGACGTGTGAAAAGCCCCGATTTGTACATTTGTCCAAAGTGAAAAAAGACATTTTTGGCTAATTGTGATCGGTGGTGAACGGTTGAGAGAAATGATCCTGTTTTGCCGTTTTCAAAGCTTGGTGGTCGTCAAAAATGTGGACCTTAAATTCAATTAGTTTTTTTTCTCTCAGCACTTTAGTTTTAGTGCTTTGATATTTTCAGTTTTCCAAGGTGGTCTGGGGAAGTGTGTTGCAGTCCGCCAAAATAAAGCACCGCCTTGAACGTTATTAAAAAGGCAGATGCCAAATAATCTGCTCTTGGAACTGACGACAAGAAGTGCACGCTTGTTGCCTGCTGTCTCTGAAATGGAATTGTGCATCGTGATTCTAGTTGTATTTTTTTTGCCATGTTTGCGTTGTAAAGATGTCGGCTGCTTCTGTTGGAATCAAGTTGCATTAGAATGTCGCATATCTAATCGAACTTCCAATGGAAAAGGCCAAGTTACTGTAAATGCAGATCAACCCCCCCCCCAACCTCGTCAAATTAGTTCCGCTAATCCCAAATAAAAAAGGACACAGCAATGTCGTGTCTGACTAACATAGCATATATTTCATATGAACATCTGCCGTTGAAAAAGGTCACATCGTAGAAAGCAAACAAGCAAGCAACCTCGTCCAATCGCTTTTGCCATTTTGGCTTTGACCAACAAGAATGCTCGTCTCGTCTCAATCGTTGTCGCGCATCGCATCCAGAGATGGGAAATGAACCAACAATTCATCATTAAATAAATCATTTCAACGAGGAAAAAAAAAAAGAAGGAAAGCTTTCTTTTTTTTCCTTACAGTCTTGCATTCAACGTTCCAATGACTCGTCTGTCCGTTTATTGCGAGGAGAAAAAAAAAAAGTCAACATCTCCACATTCTCCTGGATTGAGTCACTTTCGCTTCAATATCCTCGGGTCAAAGTGCGCACAGTCTGACGAGAAAAGTTGCTTCTGGGGTTAAAACAAAAAGAACTTGACTTAAAATAGGTGAGTATATGACCTCGCTGTTCGAAGGCTCCGTTCATGTGAGAATGCGCCTTGAAAGAATCGGAAAAGCTGCAAACCGTTTTGAGCGCCACAAGCACACACTAGAACTAAGTTCCAAACGGACTGAAACGTTGCGCCGTCTCCGTCACCGTTGTTCTTTGTCACCGTTCAACAGTTGACAAACAGGCGAATGGCTATTTATTTTTATACGGAATTCCACCACAAACGGGTACATAAGCCATGCAATGAGAGACGGCGAGGGCGACGGCGACGGCGAGGGGGGATGGCGGAGATATCAGAGCGCATTCCGACACATTTGCCAGAATGCCGTTTTCTGCAGGATGGCCTGCAAAGGGGGAAGGGGCGGGGCTGCGTCCCAAGATGGCGGCGTGGGCCGCGCGCTGGCGCTCAGGTCTTGTCCAGCCACTCGGCTGGCTTGGCGGCCTTGCACGTGTGCACGTCCACCGTTCGCTTGCAGACTTTGCACTCCACGGCACAGCACCATTCAAATTTGCACTCGCACTGGCTCAATTGTTCAACTCGGGTGGTGTCGTAGCCCCGCCCGCAACACATGACCTCACATCCCTCAGGGCTGTGCGATGTCTTATTGCACAACCGGCCAGCAGTGCCGATGGAACCTGGAGAGAAGAACAAGAGTTGGATTAAAAACGCCGTTTTGCGGTTTCATTTGTTGATGTGACGCCACAAAACTTTACATTTATGCAGTCGATTCTTGCGTTGCTGTTTTTTGAAAACTTGTAAATACTTGATTACATTATTCTGAGTAAAGCTTATTACGAATAGAAAATGGGGCACGTACATTTTTTTTTCTTCCAATATCTAAACCATTGAGACAAGAAAAGTCTCGATGGTTGAAAGTGAAAGTGAAAGTTGACGAATATGGGAAGGCAGTCCCCAATTTTGCAGCTGCTCGAACTGGATTTAAATTCAGGAAGTCGAGTCAATAGTCAATAATGTGCCGTCGCCACACATGGACCGAACTTAAGGCATCCAATAACGTCTCGGCTTTGTTGTCGCTGTTGTTGTCCTGGGCGATGTTTTTTTTTTTTTTTTTTTTTTTTTTTCTGGGCGATGTTTTCGTCGTCAGCCGCGAGCTGCTGCTGACGCGTACCCGACCGACCAATCGCAGCACGCGCTGCGCACCCCACGTGACGTTCCCTCCTCCCTGTTCGTTTGTGTGGCGGGAAGTCGCCACGAAACCGAGCTGGTCGCGAAAACAAACTCGACGTCCTCACTGTGGATTTGGTTCTGCTTTTTCCCGGAGGACAGGACACAAATCAACGTTGTTTGCAGAGACTACCTTTGGGCGTCGGCTGGCAACACGGCGAACGTGTTTACGTCATCGCTTGCCGAGAGCGCCCCCAAAATGTTGGATTGACTAAAAGACGACGGTGACAGTCAAAGCAAACAAAGATGTGACACGCGGCAGCCTGAGGCAGTCGCCAGCGCCACGAGGACACAACTCACAGTAACACAAAAAGTCATTGAAGAGGGCACTCCCTAAAAAATAAACCATGCGGTGGAAAGAAGTAACGGAGGCAGTGACGTCTGATTTTGCTAAAACCTAATTCCGATTAACAGTGGAGAGAAAAGGAGGACTTTGAAGACTCTTCAAAGTACTCGACCCTGCGCTGTGAGCAGAATTTTTATGTTAGCTTTTTTTTTTTAATACGTTCACTGCACATTTCATTGAAATTAAAAGCTGTTTAGAAAGCTTAGTTAGCTTTCATTTATGGTGGGGGCTTATATATATTTTCATGTCGAAAAAGGACAAAAAATGTGCAAATGAGTCTAAAAAAACAATTGCAATTCAAATCGTGATTGTGATTTAATTTGTAAAAAAAAAATGTGATATGATATTTTTGCTAAATCGCTAAACACATGCATGTAAATTTGTATTTGCTTTTTTCTTTTTGCTCATTGTGAGTATATTAGTCACGACTCAAAGGATTTGTCGTGTTGCGCGACTTCCAAGTTGATTCACGTGTGCCGTTCGATCCGGTCGACTTTTTCGTTTGACACAAAACGAAGCGCCTCTGCAAGCTTGTTAGCTCACAAGCTAGCTGCTCACTTGTAACGGGCGTCATGTAGAGCGCCGCGACGACTTGCTCGGTGGGAAAGAGGCTTCGAGGGGAGATCTTTTCATGGCTCCAAAATTCGTTCCAAAGAGGAACGAAGAATCTGCGATTGGTGTCGTCTGCGTACCGAAGTTCACTGGATCCTTGAGAGTGCTTCTCAAGCTATTCTGCCGCTTCAGCTTCATCATGAATAATTGTGGACTTCACTTTAATGATTTGTAATTGCGGATGGTGTCTTTGTTGTTACATTGAACTTTTTGGGTGTTTTTTGGTTTGTTTGCACATGTTGGTTGTACTTGTGACGTTGACGGTTGACTTTCTCGACTCCCGCCTGCCTGCGTGGCGTTGGCATGTTCTCGCCGTACGTGTGGGGATTTTCTCCTTGCGGTCCGCATTCCGAAAACAAAAGTCACGGGAGATGCAAATTGATTATTTCATCTCCAATGTTAATATTGCCTTTATTAGTCCCACAATGGGGAAATTCGAGATTCGAACCCAGGCCTCCTGGGGAGACTGGGTCCTGAACGCGGCGCCTTAGACCACTCGGCCATCCTTGTCGTTTGTCTTTCAGTTTGTTTTTTTTGTCAGGAATCGTCACAACAATTTCATTGCATATGTTTGGAATGAGGACAAGCGGGATAGAAAATGGAATTGTGACTGCGACGGCAAAGGCCTGAAAGTGTGTGTGTGTGTGTGTGAATGTCATCCACAGGGAGATTAGTGGCACTGTTTGATTTGAGAAGCTGTGTGTTTGAATGTCTACCTATCACAACACGCTGCCCTCGGAACAACAGAAAGACAGCGACAGCTATGCCGTGTTGGTAGAGTCGCCTATAGTTACTTTGCCTTTCCCAAGCGGCTGCTCCCTTTGAAGCCACATTGCGTGTGTGTGTGTGTGCGTGCGCGACGGTTTAATGGACAGTGGAGCGTGACAGACAGACAGGCTCTCACACTCGGAGGCCCACTCTGCCCTCCAGCTACGCTTAGTTCAGACAGACACACAGCGAGCGAGCGGGCGAGCGAGCGGGCGGGCTACAAAAAGAAGCAGCTTTTTTTTTTTTTTTTTTTTTTAATTAGCTGCCTGTGTCCCAAGGCTGTGAATTCCACTGGAAGGTGAGAAAAGACGAGGATGATGGACCAATCGACAAGCGTTAGAGGAGAGGAAAAAACCGGAGCGAGGTGTTGAGCCCTCAAGAATTTCATCTTCTGAACGGAGCAAAGCGAGGCCATCGGAAGCGGTTGGTCGCTTTCGCTGAAGGTGAGGCGACGGCGGCTCCAACCTGCGGGTGTGTGTGTGTGTGTGTAGGCAAAGACTGACAGAGGTCAGGTGGTCACAGAATGACCACGTCGCTCCCTCAGGCTACTCGGAGCTTCCACACGCACACACACAGGAGGCCAAATGTGACTGCCGTGATTGACATCCACTCCCAAACAAAGACAATGAACACACACACACACACACACACACACATCATAGCCAGGCCCATCTATCAACGAGGTTCAGCAGATTACCTGTTGATTTGTCCGCCAGACAATAATTGGGCGAGTTTTCAAAGTAGACGAGGTCGTTTTTGGTGGCCTTTCGAAAGGCTTTGTTGGCCACGGTGAATCCCGTCCCGTCTTGGTTCATGGTCACCTCGACGGCCCCGTTGTATTTCCTCCGCAGGTAGTCGCCGCTCTTTCCGAAGTCCGACATGGCCGTCCAGCACGTCCGCAGCGTGCAGGAGCCGCTCACGCCGTGGCATTTGCACTCCAGCTTCACGAAACGCTTCACCGCCTAAACGCACAACGACACATCCGCGTTTGCTTGGTCGGATCATTTGAGCGGCCAAACGAACGTTCTTCTTCTTGGAGCTCGCCAATCGACGTGTGACAACTTAATACGCATTTGATTTATTCCTTGAGGTTGCACCTTAACTTTCAAGTGCACCAATTTAGAAAACAACAAAAGATGGAACTTTGACCAAAGGACCTGAAATTGGCGCCGTGCGCCTGAATGGCAACGTTGACAATTCCAAATCGATCACAACCGATTCAAAGTAAAAGGGAAGACCGGCAAATTCAAAGAAGTGGGCTTGCGTCTCGTGCGCTCACTCACGGTTCTTCCGCAGCGATTGTTGTGCAGGTTCATGAGCGCCCGCGCGTCTCGGACCGTCCTCTCTTTGGCGTCGATGAAGGCTTTGGCGAACCTGATGCCGTAGTTGACGTGGTCGCTGCACCCCCCCCAGTCGAAATCTCCTCTCTCGTCTTTGTCTCGGCCACGTTTTTGCGGGTCGCAGTTGCACGTCTTGAGCTCGCCTTGGCTGCAGGCACGCGTCAGCGCGTACACCACCCCGGCGGAGGAGATGGCGTACACGAACGCCGCTTCTCGGCTGCCTGCGACGGAGATGAAGCAAGAGTGCAAAAAAGGAGCCGTTAGATCCGTTCCGCTTCTCCCGAGCGTAAAAAAAAATAAAAAAAGCGCCCGCCTTGTGGAAGTCATCCTCATTTTGCGTGACGACCCCTTCCGCTTTTCAAATGGCGTGTGCAACGCGGCGACACGTGCCGAGGCAATTTTGTACTCGCCGGCAATCGGATATAAAAACGCAAACGCAAAATCAATACATTTCCATTTTGGAGCTCAGGCGGGGCGGTGCTTGACCGGTGAGTCGCGGGTTGGATTCCGACTCCCGCCTTCCTGCGTGGGCTTTTCATGTTCTCCCCGTGCCTGCGTGGCTCGATTTACTTGCTTGCGGCTTTCTTTGTCTTTGTGTGCCCTGCGATGGGCTGGCGACCAGTCCGGGGCGGGCCCCGCCTACTGCCTGAAGACGGCCGGGATAGGCTCCGGCACCCCCGCGACCCTCGTAAGAGATCGTCCCGCTTGGAGAGGCCGGCTCTGGTGATTATGCGCGTCTCCGGTCCTGTTCTTGGCATTGCGCCGATGGAGGGCGGCACGCAATGAGCTGGCGCCGCCTCGCTCGCCAACTTTGACCCGCACGACCCCGGTGCAACGTCACGGGAAAAAGAAAAGAATTGACGCTTTTCCGAGATGCAACGAGTGTGTTTGACTGCGTCTCACCAATCACGTAAACCCAAAGTGAGATGACGAGTCTACAAATCTGGTTGCGCACTCGAGCCTTTTCCATTGTTGATCATCAACCAAAGGAAGGAATAAGTGGCCGGAAGCGTCTGTTCTCCAACGTCGGCATCGACTGGAATGTCTTGTTTCTGGACGGGGGAGGGAGGAAGGGAGGCGGTCCTGGTGAGGCCCGTGGGCGGCGTGGGGGCCGCTTGTGTGGGAGGCCGAAGGAGGACATTTTCTGTTCATCATTCAAACCGCCGCGCTTTGTCCCGCAATCAATATTTCTCTCTAAATGTTGACATCTTCAATATTGTTTAGCCCTCTCCACCGCACACAAAGTCTCCATTGTTTGCCCCGACCGAACGTGAAATGGAATGACCGTAAGGCGTCGCGGAGGCGCCGTCGGACGTGGACTCACTTCTCAGTAAGACGCGTCCGAACACGGTGGGATCGCGTTCCAGCGTGCTGCAGTTCCAGCGGTGGTGTCTGAACTGGTGCTGGCACTCTCGGATCCACTCCTTTGTCCCCTCGCCGATGGCCTGCATGATGTCCGGGTGCCGCTGGCACAGTTGCCGCTGCTTGTTCACCAAGGCGGGAATGTTGTCGCAGATCACACGGGCACCCAGCGCGCCGATGTACCTGCGTCCGAAACAAACGGGAGTGAGCGATCGAAAGCAAACGTTGCCCTCGTTTCGGGAGGCTGTGTGATGGAAAACGGGCCGGACGGCGGACCCACCTCGAGGAACAGGATTGAGCACCCGTGTCCTGCGTCCTTACCGCCATCCGTGGAACACAACGGGTCAAATGCCCAGCTCTGTTGATTTTATTTGCTCAATTGCAATCGATTGGGCTTCACCCAGCAGTGAGCGGCCGTCATTTAGAACAAATGCGTTTTCTATTCTGTTATACACACGCACACACACGGGTGCAGATACGCAAAATTGAATATTGCGCACCAGTTCAAGTGCGTCATCGCGCTTTTTTACGCCGAAGGCCGACTGAAGGATCGTTCAGGCCGAGCGCAATTCAAAGTCAAGTCAGCCGCCAAACGATTGCTTCCGAGGACCACGTAAAAAAAAATCCAAAAAGTTTATCAACAAACAAAAGCCAATCAACAACTGTTGTGGCGGCTAGCTTTGTTCGCTACGTTCCAGCCTCACATTGAGATATCGTACGAGAAAACGGATACAAACAGAGAAAGGTGTCACAACTGAGCAGGCTGGAGTAAAATGATTCGTTTTTTTTTTTTTTATAAAAGATCAAAAACATTGTCACATTGGCCGTCCGCATGCGTCGCGTCCGTTTATATTCAAATAGTGCAACACTGCAATTGCTTAGCCCGCCTGTGGCATTTTGTATTGTGTGTTATCAGGCGAGTGTGCGTTGTTCAGGCGAAAGGCATGTGCACGTTTTAATGCAAAGCCGACAAATTCTCTTTATTGTGCCGAATATTTACTTTAACAGTAAATGTCAACTGGGGAAGGCTGGAAACAATTTTGGTTGTCAACTCAGTTGAATTGAATTTGCAGCTAGAGCGCTCCAATTTCAAAGCTTTCCCAAAAAGTTGAAACAAAAAAGAAATCGCAAGAGCGACAGTTTATACCTTGAAACGCTCGTAAGTGAAAGCAACGCCGAAGTGGTCGGAGAGACGCTCGTCACCTTTTGAACTCCTGGCCAAGTGTCTTTGAGCAAACGCCGCCCGTGCCCGTCCGCTCGGTTGAATTTGGCACACCCGAGAACCGCGTCGCATTCGCGTACGAGGCGGCCCGGTCGATGGCCAAACACCAAAACGTGTCCAACACTGAACAATTTCCGGTTTGTGGAGAGCAGAGAGGAGGCAAGCGTGTCCTCGTCCGTGCAAATAAAGAGACACTCAACCTCTCTGCACCTGGACGTGTCTTTCAATGTTTCCCAATGAGACGGTCGAAACGGCCGCGTCACAAATCAGGCCGAGGGGCCTCCAATAACCCTGTCGGTCGGAGACCCCCTTTAGCTCTCCTTTTCCTTTCACTCACGTCTCTCCCACGCTCGCTGTCCAATCCGCCGCGCAAGCTTCATAAAACCGACATGAAACACTGCAGCTCACGTCTGAAAGTGATACGTGCGCGTGCGCCTCGGTGGGTCACTGAGGAGGCGCGTAGCCGAGTGGTGCTTTTACGAGAGTGAGAGAGAGAGGATGGAGACCGGCGGCTCTCGACTCCCCAGGGGAGGAATTGGACGAGCGCGAGAACAAGAGAGTGCTCATCAAAGGCCAGGACGAGCCGAGCTGCAAGTCATCCTTAATTTCTCTTGTTTCTCTCGGGCGAGTCAAGAGGACTTGCCTTTATTTTATTGGCTTGGAAATCATCACGCGAAGCCGCTCGCTTGTGCGCTACGAGACGCGGCGACGTGAGCGAGCGAGAACGTGCCGCGCTTCTTCTTCTCAAGGCCGACTGGCTCGTGTGGAGGAAAACACGCCACCGTGACCGCCAACGTTTCGTTTGGTGTGCGGCTGCCGGCACAAATGAGTTACGATGCGTGGGAGTGGACAGAAGTTGAGCCAATGACAACCAAAGTTGGCTGACTCCGTCGTTGTCATTTTCAAGTTAAGAGCGGAAAGCGTTTGAGAAGCAATATATCTGTAATTCCGCTTTTGACTGATAGGGGGCAGTGCGCGATTGCACTCGGCATTTTTTTTTCGGATTCAAGAGCGCAAGTGTGGCCCAGCTCTCGTTTCCGAGATGGCCGCACCCATGAAAGCAGGCTTCGCCTGACTTAAAAAAAAACAAAAGAACTACTTGATAAATTGGTTGAAGACTCTCAAAGTATTCCGTGTTGCTCTTGCTGGCATCTGGAAGTTGTTTCACGTCTTTTTTCAAATAGTGATAGATTTGGAAGCCTCCGAGGTATGAGTGTGAGCGCGGATGGTTGTTTGTCTTTGTGTGCCCTGCAATTGGCTGGCAACCAGTTCAGGGTGGGACCCCGCCTACTTCCCGAAGATCGCTGGGATAGGCTCCAGCACCCCCCCGCGACCCAACAGAAGATGGATGGATTTGGAAGCGAGTCGGGATCCATTCCCATCTGAGGGAGTCCGATATCTGGAGCGAAGGTGGCGAGGCGTGCTGGAGCCTATCCCAGCCGTCTTTGAGGAGTAGGCGGGGCCCAACCTGAACCATTTCGGGCCACGCGTGGTGGAACGGACATCCCAACTGGGTGTCCACGTAACGTAGCAAGCATGTTTTTTGGAACGTGGGAGCAAAGCGGAGAAAACAGGCAAACACCACGTGACCTCACGACCTTTGCGCTGTGAGGCGGACCAGCTAACACATCGGCCGCCGTGCCGTCTGAAGAAGTCCTTTTCTATATCTATTTTTTTTAAATAAGTATTGACAAGATGGCTTTTCTCGCTGAAGGTTTTTTTGTTTCTTTCTTTATCAATTTGTTTCATTCAAAGATGACATTGCTTCCCATCTTACCTTTCAGCTGTCATTTTTTTTTTTGTCATTCACAAAACGTTTTATATTTCAGTGGCATTTCTGTTTGTATTTCAAGTTTTTCAACAAGATTCTGCACCCGGGTTATTCAAAATAAAAGATCGGCTGATGAGCTTGGTGTTTTTGGGCCGGGGGGCCCCCAAAGGCAACTAGAAACGCCCCCGCTCAGAAGCGCTGTCCCTCTTCCGCTTATGGGATGAAGGAATTTCTCTCGGAATGTTCTGAACTGCTCTTTCCGTGCCAGTGATGTAATGACCTCAACTTCTAACAAAGCATGGTTGCCGCTCAACCCGTGTGTTCTTGTTTAAGACGAAAACTAGCTGAGACGGCATCAAAAGTGACTCTGCAGTCATGTGACAGCATCTTCAAAATGTATTTTCAGAAGCACACTGGGTGTGTCATAAAAGTTCCAGGACTGCCCTCAAATGAGTTGTGCAAATACAGGCAACTCTGTTTGTGTCTGCTCACAAAGTCCCGAGCATCGGACACTTCCTGGCCAAGAATGGCATCGCTCCCTCCTCAGCAGACCAGGCTCCCTGTTTTTTGTTTTTTTGTTTCTTCTTTCCCAAATTCAAGCAGCCCGGTTTTGAAAATGCACACAAACATACCAATAATATATTGGAACTTTTATTTTTTCACGCCTTGCCTACAATATTCAGTATGATCTAGTTTGGGGGTATTCCACTGAAGTTGATTTAAATGAATGAATGCAACTTCCAGCGTAGTCAAACATATTTTGCGTCAAGAGCCACAAAAATGAAATTAATCACTCTGTTATTGCGACAGACCCACAAAGCGTCACAAAGCACAATGCTAAAAAAAAAAAAAAAAAATTAATCCAAAATGATTAACATGGCTGACATGATAAAAAACTGGCATTACTTCATACATTAAAGTGAAATTGATTTCCCCCCCCAAAAAAAATCATCTTCACAAAGGGAAGTCCCTTTTTATTTCTGAAATAAATATTGATTGTCCATTTATGTATTTATTTTGTAATACTACAACTTTCTAATAAATGACTAAATACGGGATCACTCCTATAACACTTTAATATGTAGCAACCAAAAGAGAACATTCTCAAACGTTGAAACGATTTACATTCGCACCCGTTTTTTTTTAATTATCTGTCGGAGACTCACCACCATGAAGAATCCACTCGCGGTGTGAGCAACAGCAGCAGCAAAGCGCACACATAGCTCGAAGCGGTTCTGGGATGTTTTGGCGACTTGGACGAGCCTCCGCGCGACCCGCGACGCTGAATTCGGGTTGGTCGTGCGCTTCGAATCTCGTCGAAAGCCAACATGGTGGCGTCCCTCTCGCAAAGGCGTTCGACTCAAGATGGAGCTGGCGAGATTGTTGGGCGCTTTGGGATCACAGTCAGGTGTCGTTTGCTTCTGCGGCTTGCGGCGGCCCCATGACGCGCATTAAGCGGAGGAACAGGAGCGCGTCTTGGCTGCGGCCATGTGCGTGCGCGCACGACTGTCGCGCGCGCCCTGGACTCCACCTGAGCACACCAGCAACAAGTGCGACCACCTGACTTGTCTGTACTAACGCCTATCCCTGCTTTCGAAGGCCGACGCGATCCTCGTCGCAGTCGATGCGGTCCTAATTGCAGCAGCTGGAGTCCAAACGGCGAGCGCGCACTGGTTCTGTCGCGTCTGGGTTGGAAATGATGCTTGGACCTTTATCAGAGTGAGGACACACTGACGGAGTTGAGGGGGAAGGAGAGAGAGAGGAGGGGAGGGGGCAGCCTGGTGACGCCCATTGGTGGTTAGTTTAGGGGGGATTTGACGAGGAGGGATGAGCGTGCGTGCGCGCGCGCGCGCGTGCGTGCGGCGTTGGCCCTTTAAAACAACCCAGTACAAGGCAATAAATTTGACTTTCCTCTAAAAGGGGCTTTAAAGGGCAAGAGAGCGAATGCAATCATAGGAAAGAGGAAATGTGTTCGAATAAGAATAATGTTCTTGAAAATGAGTGTCCTCATGACGTCAGCACTCAAGTGAGTTGCTCTTGAGAAACTAAGCAAGAGTGCTTCCTTCAACACTCACCAGTGTTAATTGTCCTCTCTGCTAAAGTGGCCCTTTCGTCACTCACGCAGGCAAATTCATCTGGACGAGAGTGATTAGCAAGAGCCCAACCTATCTTCTCCGTTCCAGCAGTTTTAAGAAGCCCTTTGTTCCCAACGTCCACGTGACTCTCGGTTCATCTTCTTTTCAATGTTCTGCCCCAAACAACTCTGCAGCAAATCACACAAGTCACACAAGTCACCTCAGTCGTCCCGATACGTGGTGATCCAAAGTAGTTCTGTGCTCAAACTCACATTTTAGATTTTGACGTTATGACGTCATCATTCTGGACTTCCCATTCTGAACCGATGTTCAATCAGTCAATAAGAATGGAAGCTGCCGATAAAGGAACTTCTGACTTTTTTTTTTATGACTTATGATGCCTGCAGCTTTTGTAGCAACCGAACGCACCACAAAAAAAAGTCTTGGCCAGAGAACGGAGCCACTTCGTCCATTGGAGCAGCGCAATCTTTTAAATGTGAACCACATGCGTACGAGACCGTTCGCTGAGACAGCTTTCGACTAAAAACCACTCACACGCAAATAACTGCGCTTACATGCTTGGCAGCGAACGGCCACTTGAAATTGTCACATCGGATGAATAATCCCGTCGATGGTTGCGCCGAAACGAAAACGAGCAAACAAATCAGGAAAACGGCGACTGGAATTGAAACTATTTGAATTTGCGGCTTGCCGACCGCCATTTCATGAAAAATGTCTTGGGAATGCCGTTTCGTCGTCATCTTGCAGAGTCGTTGCGTGTTTGGATCTTGACCGGCAGGTGTCCAAACGCGTTTCGAGTTGTCCCGAGGCGCTCAAGTGCACCTTGCCGTCAGTTTGGAGCCAGCCTCTTGCAAGGGCCTTCTTCATAAAAATTCAAAAAAGAAATAAAAAACGCATCCGTGCATGACGCCGCCGCAGGACGGACGCTCGTGGCAAATAATTATTTAAACCTCCTTAGCTGGCTAATTGACTTTTTCAAATGCGCTGAACAGTTGCTCGTGGCGCTAACGACGCGTCGGGAGGCAATTGTGGCCGTTTGCCCGTTTCCACGAGTAAGTTCATCACACGCGCACGAGGGCCGATTCGGGGGCCGGACTAACGTCAACCTCCGGCCTTTGTTAATTGAAGCCTTTAAAATGAACATTTTGTACCCCCCACCCCAAAAATGGGCGACCGCCCAGCTCTGGCATACGCAGAATAAAGACGGCAACCTTCTCGACAAGTTCTGGCGAGTAGAATTTCTGGCCCCGTAAAGTTCCCCATGGGGGGGGCTTAAAGGAGGGCTGCCCTCGCTCAGGCGGTCTTGAGATGAGATGGCAATGCATTCTGGTCGCTTGGCTTGGTGAAGCTGGGGCGGAGTTTCCTGTAAGCCGGGTCTGGCTTCATTTTTGGGATGGAGGCGGTCGTCATGCCAACACACGAGTGACTCATCCGGCGTAACGCTGCCGTCTTCGTTCTGCGTTACGAAAAAAAAAGAAAGTTCCTCATTACATTAACCAGGCGGCTCAAAAAGGTTGCGGTGGACTTTTCAGATTGAGGGCATGGTTGTCGAAGTTTAGATGGCCGCATTTTGCAGGTTGGTTTTGTCGAGAAGGATTTGTTTGGACCAAAGATGTGGCGAGGAACATTTTCACTTTTGTTGCATTCAAAGCAGCAGAACGTTGAGCAAAGGCCGAGGCGCTTTAGGCAAGAAAACGTGACGATACCAATCCCGCCGCGGATGGAATTCTGGTCGGCTTTTGTATTGTTGCCGGAGCATATGTTGCAATCAACTTGCATCGGGCCAAACGAACCACTTGAATGAGCCGCGCTTACAATACGGCAAGGAAAAGTTTCCTCGATTGCGTTGGTCCGACATGTCGCGTTCAAATGGTAGACGTGCGGTAACAAGTGTCGTTCGGGGGCGCGGCCTCCCTCGAGTGACGGCGCCACCCAGCCCGCTCCCTCGCGTGTTTTCCCGGAACACACCCGAATGATCGAACGATCGCTCGGCACGAGCGTGATGATGACGCTCGTCAGGTGTGTCGAGAGTCACGAGAGCGGCCGCCAAATATTCAAATTGGGCCTCAGGTTCCGGAGGCTCCGACTTCTCATTTTTCCAATCCTCGACAGTACAAGACAACATTTCAATTGAACTTTTCCGTGCGCGACATTTGCATTTCCTCTTTTGGCCCTCCGGCGAACTTTGTAAACGACACGTCAGGAAACGTCTGTTCTTTCTTATGAACGGATCATTATTGATGTCGCATATCTTTTTAAAGTTGTGTCCTCATCGATGCTCAGACAAAGATTTGTTTTTGGCGTTACGCCGATCGGCTTCAAACGTTCTCCATTTTTTTTTTCCTCACTGGCGTCTTAAAAGATATTTCCCAAATTTAAGATTTGGATGTGCGTAATCCTAAAGCAGAACCAATTCTGTGTTGAATCGCCACCAAGATCCGATTGTGTCTCGGGACGGCGCCACTTGCAGCGGCAAAGGTGGCAACAGAACACAAAGCCTAAAAATATTTTGTCCTCTCGAGACAGACGAGCCTCAAACGCGCGAGTCGGTCGCTGTGCGTGCGTGAACACGAGCGACAGATCGGTCATCATTTATTGCGAGGCAACTTTCGATGTGCCGACACACGGCGGCCGTGCCAGTCCTGAAGCTTGCGGCGACTCGCCGATGAGGTTCTGCGACCTGAAAGTTTGAGTTTTGCTTTGACGTGCGGCAAAAACGGTCGGTGGGCTCACTTTCACTTTCGAGGTGACAAAGTTCGTGCAAAGCGTCTTGAGAGCATCCTACATCACTTTTTTTTGTGTGTGAAATCTTTTAAACGAACACGAGCGTCTCGACTGGACGCTTTCGATTTCCAATCCATACGATTGCAAAACCAAAATCTTCACGGGCACCGTCCCAAAAATCCTTTTGAAAGTCCCGTCGCGCTTTGAGAGTGTCCTGAAATGTCGGGCGACGCTCATAAAACGCTTACGAGGCGGTCCGAGTACGCCGTCATGCCGGTCACATTGACACGCACGCACGGACGAGATCAAAAGGACACTTGAGACGCGCTTGGCCTCGTCGACATCCGATACCGAAAAGGACAAGACGACGTGACGGCCCAGAAATCTTGCGCGCGGGGTGACGTTTCCCGATTTATGACTCGGCACGCCACGTCGCCCGGACCGCAACTTTGCTTCTGTCATCATCTTCATCATCAGGCGGCCATTTTGAAGCTCCGATATTTCTGTTTTGGCCGACTGACTTGACATGAACATGAAGCAACTGCGATGGGCGTGTGAGTGTTTGTCTGGTTTGCGGTGTTGGCTTTTGATGAAAACTCTTTGCATGTTTTGGGACCTCGCGAGTCATTTGTGACGGCGACTTTGTTTGCGCCGAGTCGTTTCCTCTTCTCGCAGCGAGGGAACGACCGAGGTTGTGTTTCTTTTTTGGGATTCTGCCAAAAGGGGCTTGTTGTGGCGACGTTGACACGTTGAACGTTCTCCAACTTGTACGTTTTCACTTTACTGCTCGAAATGTTGCCGCTCGGTCCACCCAACGATTCCTTTGAGCGGCGTCATGTTTGCAGACACATTGAAGCGTCTTTAATCCTGATGACTTTTTTTTTTTTTGCCTGATCGCCAGCTCCGTTTTATTTATTCGTGACCTTTGAATTTCTCAAGCACAAAGTCAAGCGAAACGTTTGTTGCTTTGTGTCGAGCGTGAAGCGGCTTGCTTCTGTAGTTAGCTTGCCGTTTCACGATGAAGGTGTGTGCGTGTGTGAGATCCCCCCCCTGCCCCCCCAACCCACCAAAGAAAGGCTAAGTGGGCTCTCTGCTGCAGAAGCGGTCCCTCCACGCCCTGAGTGATGAGGGCCGGTTCTAAGCGGCTGCAGGTGCACTTGAGAAGGGCAGGCCAGCCTTTGAAGTGGAAGCCAAGTGGGACCCGGGCCCATCTCAGACACATTCGCTTTCAATTAACACCGAGTCGCGCTCGTTCTCTTTCCGCCACTTTGCCGTTCGTCCGCACAAACTCGCCGATAACCACCCGCAAGGGCATTTTGCATCAAAGGCAACCGTCACGAATGCAGCGCCATCCCCATCCGAATCATCCGCCGGAATGTTTTCTATGTGCAGAATTTCTTTTACGGGCCGTGTCCAAAGAACTGCGAATCGTCAGCGTGACGCCCTTTTCATTCAACGTGATGTGATTCCGTCTTTGGCAAAGTCAGCAAAACCCGCAGCCACTTTTTGTACTTTTTTGTCGACACAAATGGTTGACTGCAAGCGCGTAAGTGTGTCCAATACGCACGCATCTCATTAAAGCGAGTGCAAAAGAGAAATATGCGCCTATTTTGACAGTAAGCTCCCTGCAGTGAGCTCCATCTGGCTCCCGTTAGCCACAGGCGAACAAAAATCAAATGAGGGTTCGTTGCACGCGCTCACTGGGAGGTATGGGAATCTTGCATTTGTCAGTTTTGCAAGTTCAATGCAGACGCAGGAAGTTGAGTTTGCCAACAGGATGCACGAGATTCTCCCGACTTTTACGTCCAAACAAATTTGCGTGACTCGCGCTGCAACTTTTGAGTCATCGTCCGCCGCGAGTGACGACGCGCCGGCTCGGCATTTGAGCTCTTCTCCGACTGTACCAAAGACGTTTTCGTGTCAGAATCCGACTTAAAAGATGTCAAAGTTGAAAAATGCGGCAGTAAACTCCAGTTGACGGCAAAAACGGCTTTTCCTTTTGTGGAGAGTGGCGTCACTTTAGTTTGGATGTCAGCGAGGTCAACGCTCGCTCATCCTGGCCAGCGGTCATGTCTGCGAGAAGCCCCGTGAAGATCCCGCTCGTCTTCAATTTCCCGCCGCGTTAAAGCATCTGTCTCCATTTCAGCCCGGGTGGGATCGGCCGCACTTCAATAACTCGGAGTAATATTCCTCTAGCGAGCCATGTCACGATGATGTGGAAAAGCGACCTTTGTTTGTCGTGGAATGCGACGGAAATGCGTTTGATGAGCTCGCCGTGCGAATGTTTTGTGCTGAAAAAGCGCATTTTTGAAGTGTGCCCGTCTCGTGGCCAGTTGAAATACGGCTTTGCCGGAGCCTGGCATGTCCTTGGCACCGGACTGTCAAGATGAAATGTTGCCCGTATGTTGGCGCTAGGACGGACTTTCTGGAAATCCAAAAGAAGTGGATGAAGGAGAGCTCGACATCGGCCGTCGCTTTTCGTTTTTGAAAGTGTGAAGCTCGACGTGGACGCCGCAGCGCAATTTGAGCGCCATGTTACAAATGCGCAACCGTGACCTCACGACGTCCTCAAACGCGCTTTGGTTCCGCACTCGATCGAGTCGTCTCCATCTGTTTTCTTTTCCGTTCGGGAATTCTTCTGTTCGATCTCATGTCATCGCGTTGTATCGTACCGACGTTGACTGTTCCGCTCATCGGCCGCCAAGACGATTGATTGAATCCTTTTGAAGAACCTGACCGTGTGGAGAAAAAAAACTAAAGAGAAATTGTGTTTTCTTGTCCGGTTGATGGACAACCGCGACGCAAATTGTGTTGGTTGCACTTTTACGTTGCTTATCTTGAAGCGTCCTCAATTTCACCATCAAGAGAAAGTTCGCTCCCGTGCTTCCGAGAACCAAATTCTTCCTCCGCGGTGGCCGTTTGCCCCCCCTTCCAAATTGGACCGAGCGCTCAGCCTTGTCCTCGGCTTTTGCTCAGCCTTCAAAAAATTGCGGGCAAAGTGAGGCGAGCGCTTTATCGAGCGTTGACATTGCAGGACCGAAGAAATGTTTTTGGACGAATCTTCTCACGGCAATTTGAAACAGACGCCCTCTTCCTTCATCGTTTGGATGGCGACTTTTGTGCCCCGGAGCAGACGGAGAAACACACTGAAGTGTTTTCAGCGATCTCGCTGATAGTGAAGATGAAAGGCCACAAAATGTCCGCCCCCGGCCAGCAACATGTGTCATTTGAACACGGTCGCTCTCGGAAAGTGACCTCCATCAAAGGTCCAGCTCGCAAACTTCAAGTCAAGAAAAGACGCCAACCATTTTTTTTCGAGCGCTCGCATCAAGTCTTGCAAGTCGGTTGTCCGTCGATCATTTTGAGGAGGGTCTTCGTATCGGTTCCGGCTTTCAACGCAAAGAGCTGAAGAAATTCCGGTTGGCTTCTGCCGCAAGTGAGAAAGGAGAGAAAAGAAGAGTGCAAATGGGAACCGGAGAACGCCAAACGTCAGTCGTGCTTGAGATTTACGGAGATCGGCCGCACACGCGCCCACGTTGAGCGGAACCAATGAGTAGCGAGGACGGGCACGCCGTCAAAAGGTCAAACGCTACACGAGGATGAGCGAGCGATGGAGGAGAGCGCCGCGCTGAGCCCACTTTTGCAGCGGACGAGGCGACCGGTCCCGTCACCGTCGTCTGCCCTCCTTATGCTCCAGCGCAGGCCGCCGAGCGCTCGGACTTTTTTTTTTTTTTTTCACTTGATGACGCTGCCTCGCCGGCGGGGTGCGCCGCCGCTGTCAGATGCCTCGACCTGCCGGCGATTCATGCTTTGGCTACCGCTGATTACATTGCGATGATGCCTGCCACAACACACACGTGAACATATTCATTAAAAAAAATGAATGAATGAATTCAAAATGCAATTCTTCTTTTTTGCTGCAAAGCTTTGGCGCTCTGATTGCCGGCTGCAATGTGGAACGAAAACTTTCTGGCTTGTGCGCGTGATGTCATTGGAGCCGCTCGGCTGCTTCTGGTGCTTGCTCTACTCCGATCGTCTGTTATTTCTCCAAGCTATCAGCCGCCGGGCAATTTATCACCAGCTCCAGGTGGAATTCAGATACAGCCTGACAGTTGTGCTTTGTCTCACTGCACACAGCTTGCAAAGAAAACGCACCACGCGCACTCATTTTGTCAGCTGACGCACCTCTCAGGTGGAAATTGCCTTCCTGTCATTGTTGCTGCTACCTGGAGACAGAAAATGAGCCAAAAAAAAGAAAACAATTTTTGACACTGGTTTCAAAAACGTCTTTACTTTTTTGTAGCGCATCCGATTTTTGAGATATTGTCATTTTTTGGTTGATTGTGTCATATAAATTTTATTTATTATTAAAACCTGATGTTCTCAAGAAAAAAAAGAGGGCAGATTAGAAATCTGGGCCAAAATATAATCTGGAATAGTAAAAATAGGAATGCAAATTTGTTTCGTAAAGTTATGAACCAAGTTAACCAAATTGTTGAAAAGAGCAAAATGATTGACTCTCTTGTAAAGTTCAAACTTCTGAGAAGAATTGTCATCATAATCATTGAATTCATCAACGAGACCTCTGTTTTAATTCCTCTGAATTTGAAGGAATTTGCTTCAGCTGCAACATTTTTGGACGCTTCGCGATACACCCAGCCCGGTTTGGAAAGTCGCGGTTGGAAGAGTTTGGTGCGGAAGAACGTGACGAGACGGCAGCTTTCAAACGCCGCTAAAACGGAAACGCCAGTATAAGAAGGACGTCGTGGCTCTCGGTCGATCCGCTACATTAAAAAAAATAATAAAAAATCTTCCCAAATGCTGCCAAATTTTAAGGACATTTATTCATCTCACATGCAATTAAACTTTTCTGGCGCAATGTTTTGGTGATGATCCCTCACTTTTTCTTGAGCATATTCATAAGCATAAAATATTGTTGCATATTTTGTCATGTTTATGAATGAAGGGTTAGGTTACAGTTTTTTTTTGTTTGTTTTGTTTCTTTTTCTTTCTTGAAATCCTTGTAGCAATAAATACAGTGCATGGTAAAATCGGTATTGTGCAAGCGTGTGCGGGTCAAAGTTAAAACAAAAAACATCAAAAAAGCATTTCGGGTCACATAAAGCTATCTCGGATTCCAAATTTGTTGTTGATAAAATTTTTCGGAGTGGCGTGAGTTAAAGATCCTCTGAAGCAAATTCAGAGATCGTTGCTCTTGAAATGTGGACGACACAATCGGCTGCACATTGTGGAGCTCAAATAGATTTCCACTAGTTGAGTTTTTGTGTTTTTTTTTTCTCACATGACTTAAACTGCGCCCAGTGACGCACTTGAGCCTCGCATGAGTCGCCCCTTCCCTATTTGGTGAAAATGGAGCGCCCTTCATTCGCAACAGGCGCAAATGTGACGTGCAAGTTTGCTGGCAAGCTCACCTCTTCGCCCAGAAAATTCCTCTTCCCTTCAGTTAGTCGAGGCCACTTTAGAGTGCCTCGTTGTCAGCCGTAAGTAAGTGCTCGTCACAAAGAGAAAGGCAAAATATCGTCTATTTTAAAAGCTCCTTGTTGTCAGCTGTGGACAGCTTCGCTCTGCCGGGCCCGCTTTAGAGAGCCTCATTGTCTCACAAAAAAAAAAATAATCATAAAAAACATAAGATAGGCTCATCCCACGAGCTTTAAGGCAAACATTTCAGCACTCGAGCGTCTGCTTACTATAAATGAAAGCATACCAAATATTCTGGATGACTTGGCATCCATTTTTCCACGAAAAATTGGATTGCAAAATCATCTTCACACTTGAAATTTAAGTTGGGCGTGGTTTCAGTGTCTTCAGCCGACACGGCAGAGAGAACGTCTTCATTTTTTCCTCATTTCCTTTTTAGATTTGGACTTTTTTGTCAATGATTCCAATCTGCCAGCTTGCTAACTTCTGTCTCTCGCTTCTCTGTCGTGTGCCAAATGATTTTCTTCAATTATTTCCACTTTATGTGTGGCCGACGCGCACAAATTGCCAAATAAATCGAGTGAGTGCCATTTGGAATTTCAATTGCTCTGCACCAGAAAAGTTTTGGAACGAAAATGCGTTTGACGGGTTGGCGTTCGCGTCTACCTGCAGAAAGTCCACATCAGCTTTGACCTCAAAGTGCTCGCACTGTGTGGAAAGGTCACAGCGTTCGTAGGTGTGAGTGTTTGAGGAGAAGCATATCCAGATGTGCGGCGCTTGCGTGCGCACGTGCGCGCCTGCGCACGACTAATGGCCCACAGTGACTTTCTGATCACCGAACGTACACGGCACAAGAAAAGTGCACATGAAAGCTCTGTGTCAAGAAAGTGCTCGGGCCCCCTGACAGGAAGACCCCATTACAGCGCGATAACAGCGCCCCCCCCCCTCCTCCTCCTCCTCTCAGTGGGTTCTTACTGTCTAAGTGGCCCCCAGAGAAACCAAATAATGGCGTTAAGCACCCCACTTATGGAGCAAATCAAAGAAATTTAGCGTAACTTGACGCAAGATCCCCCAAGTGGTGCGGCGCACTTGCAAAATGATGCCATCAGTCGCCACGATGAGCGTGTGAGGCCAGCTGACGTGGTCGCAAACGCGAGACGCAGTCTGTCAAGTCGGCAATAGTCGGCCCGCATGAAATATGGGCCAACAAAAGACACTTGACGGCTTTATTTCTCATAAATGTGTTATCTTGATCAATAAAACTGTAGGAATGTGAAATCAAATCAAACTTGTCCCAAATGGATAAAACACAGACGGGATGCATACGTTCATCGTGTCGTCACAAGAATTTAGGAGGAACCTGCACAAAATCGGAAGCACGTTTTCCTGCAGCGGGAAAACCCTGCGAAACCGTTTTGGACCAATTACACGGCGTTACTTCTCACAAAATTGCAACAAATTGTGCCAGCTGTTGTTGGGGCTATTTTTTTTCCGTTTTTTGGGTTTTGACTTGGGAGAGCAAATGACAAAAATTGCCTCAGAACGCGTCAAAAGCGCCACCACCAACTGCGCGGACTTACTTGCATTCGGCACGTTCGTGGAGAAGAAGAAGATGAAGGAGACGTTAACCAACTTCAGTTTGACAAAACACTTTCCACAATAATACAGTAAGCGAATATGAATAGTAAATTATCCAGGTGATGATCTTTAAATAAACTGCTGCCCATAGCATCTGTCCCGCGGCACTGAAGCGTTGTTTTTTTTTTGTTGTTGTGTTTTTTATTGGGGGGGGGGTAGAGGAACGGGGTCCGAGACTGAAATTTTTATGAATAAGGCCGAGGGTCGAGACCAGAATGGTGCTGAGATCGCAGCCGGAGGACTGACGGCTGACCGGCAAAAAAGGGTCAAGTGCCCAGCTCTCGTACTGTCAAACTAAACTTCAAAGAAAAAGAATTGCGCGTTTGAAAACACCCCCTCAGCTTTGTCTTGGGTCTGCCGTGCACTTGGTGGCGACACGAAGACGTGATGAAAGACCAAGAGCAAGAAAAGCCACTAAATAGCGAGAGGAACGTGCAATAGATGACGTTAGGCTCACTCATGAAAACTCGCCGATAGACGGAAGCAACAAGAAGCCAACCGCGAAAGAGCGAGGGAACAATCGAATAGACAAATAACACTCAAATCTCATCAGTGAGGGAGCGACGACAATTTTGGAAGAGCGTCTTTTCAGATGATGATGATGATGATGATGATGATGATGATGTACTTCCGGCTGCCCCACGAGTGTGGGAACTGCGAGTTTGCATTTAGCGTGCACCTTCACGAGAGAATTGTCAGTTTTTGAAGTTAAGCCTGTTCTCTTCTTTTTCAGCAAGAACAACAAAACAGCCTCGAGAAACGAAATGGTTAAGGTGCTGCGAACGCACGCGTGTGTCTGTGCGCGCGCACGCACGCAAAATATGCGATGGTTGCGCTCGCCTTGGCATAAACACCACGTAGTGTTGGCCAATCTGTTTACGAGTGAGCTTCAGTTTTGGACATCTTTGGGCGTGTGTGCGCGCGCGCGCGTCGTGTACGTGTGAGTGTGTGAGTGAAAGTGTGATTGAGTGAGGGTCGCTTACTTTCTTTTTCATCAGCAAAAGCACAATCATGAATGCAGTTTAAATGTTTTGAGTTTTTTAAAACGACGAAATGAGTACGTTATTCTTTCTGAATTATAATTACTAGATGGCATAAAGACAGTTTGATAGTAACTAGTAACAAGATCCACTTACTCACAAATACTTTCGAAGGGAAGTTACTAGTTACTCAGTACTTTAGTAGTTTTTTCCACTCAATACTCTTATCAAGTAATTATTTGGAGAAAAACTTTTTACATATATTTTAACAGTACTCGTGTTTTTTTTTTTGCCACTTTACCCACCTCTGACTGTCTCCGTTTCAGAGTCAAAAACACACACACACACACACACGCACACACACACCCACACACAGAGACACACACCTTTGAGGTATTCCTCTGATAGAGCTCATAGTTTCCAGTGCTCATAAGATAAGACCCTAACTCATGGTGACAGGACAGATTAACACACAGGTCTTAAACGTGAGTGGTACCAGTCAAAGGTCAATATACATGCACTCACACGGTGGTGGAAACCAGGCAACCTTTCTCTTCATGTGATGCTCTCTAAAAGATTCAATAACATTTTCTAGCTTCACACAGTTTCCATTGGGTGCTCTTTTGGTCTCTTCAATTGCTAAACATAGAAACATATCTATATTAATGTTTGACTTGACTAAGTACTAAGTTACAAATGATAATAATAAGGTCACAAACAAAATAGACTGAGATGTGCCATTTTCTCATTTTGGTCTCATCGTGTTTCTCCTTTAGGTCGCCATTATCGAGTTTCCTTGCCGTTTGGCGTCGCCTGCTGGAAGAAGAAAGCATGTGTTGAAAAGTCAATTACGAGGCAACGTAAACCTCCAATAGTGAAGCTGCCAAAAAAGTATATCGAAAGGTATATAGATAATACGGAGGTCATTAAATATGCAATCTCATTTTGAATGTTACGTGCATGTTAGTTTAAGGTTTGTTTGTTTATTTGTTATTTTTATAAGGTCGTTTTCACACGTTAGAAAAAAAACATGAATGCATTCGAAGGACGTGAATGAGAATCATCTCTGTAGGGATGACGGAAATTTGTGAAAAGAAGTGGAATCAGTGAAACTGGCAAAGCAGCCAGCGTACAAGAGTGTATGCGCCTCGCTGTTGTCGGCCGCAATGCTTGCAACTCCAAAATAATTATGTGAAGCCCTTCAGGAGTTTTCTGTGACTAAAATGGCTATGGAACTTTGAATTGTGACGAGGTGCTGCAAAGCGGAAGTGCAAACAATTTGTGTTACACATCGCTGTTCGTCAAAGCGGAAGGGCGGACAATTCGTGTCACACAGACCGGAAAACTCATGCCAGTTTTGAGGTCAGTCATCCATTTTTTCATCTTAAATCAAATCTTACGTGACGAACTGCTACACTACAATATCTTCACCTCGGCTTCCGATCGATTGACCCAAAATAATTTACTGCGAGCGTTTGAAATATATCGTTAATTCAAGGGCTACATTGCGAGTTAGCATTAGCAATGCTTCCGTGAAATTCAACTCACACACGTTTGAGGTCAAATTGTAATTTGGTGTCCACCGCTATAATCAATTGTCTTCAAAGGCGAGACGTAACGACAAAGAAGCCGGCTCAAGCCCTCCCCCAAATCTTAGTTATGATGTCATACTGCCATACTCTATTGGTTGTTGTTTTTGTAGTGACGTCAAGAAAGTGCTTGGTTGCAGCGAATTGTTGCAAGTTTGCTTGACTACATGATGCATTTTCCGCAGGACCTTGGCATGGCGACCTCTTGCTGATGATTTGACTTGTTGATGCTCTCCAACCATGTTTCCGTCAAAAGTCCTCCCACGTCTCCGTCTCTTACGAAGGGTAACTTGTGAGTGTCAACACTTTTTTTTTTCAATGTCAATTGCTGTACTGCAATCACATGCATGGTCGTTGTTCCCGATGGAAAACGAGCCGAGTCCCTTTTTTTTTTTTGGATTATTTTTTTAAGCCCCAAGATGCTGACAAAGACCTGTCGAAGTAGGAATTTGTGTTAAGTGGTTTTGAGATGTCAAGGCCTTCTCTGCTGGCTTAACATAATCAATAAATCATGGTCAAAATTTTGATAATAATTGTAGAATATTTTATATAAGTAATTATTATTCATGTCATATTATGTTGTACTCTTAGGTGAGAGTTTTTAATTCACAGTTTTTGCTCGCTTGTGTTGCCATTCATATTTCATTATACGAGTGGCACGGCCTTTTTTTGCGAGCCTTCAGATCCTTCCCTGCTGGCATATTTGCTGTGTGAGTCAACGGCTCTCACAGTTGCTAGACAGTTGTGCTAGCCAATCAGATCACGAGTTGGTTACAGTGAGCCTTCTTGCAGACCTCACCTCGAAGCAGCGAACCGTCCTGTCACTTGTGACTGGGCAGGGTCTGGACAGATATTCTTACCGGGCGACCGTTTGAAAATCTAAAATATATTTTTGTTTTTTTTAAGCGACAATGCAAAAGGAGGGAAAAGTATAGATTTGATTGCTGTTATACTTGCGAGGCCATTTGCGAGTCAGACCTTTCAAGAGAAGCTCGCTCTCGTCAGCCGAGGTGATCTAACACTCAGTAGTTCCTCGGTGTGTGTTAGTGTATTTTTTCTACAGTCGTGCTGTCATAAATGTTGGTGTTATGAAGGTGATGTATTCAAGTAGGACTTCACTGAAACTGACGTGTGAAATGCAGTGTGACGCATCTTGCCTGAGAGACGAGCGTCATATGAGGCTACCTGTTTAGTCCTCGCACATGCACATCTGCTCTTCCTGTGCATTTTTGTTTGACTGTGTGATGTGTCAATGGAAAAATAGTCACGTGAGGTCAATTGCTTGGGGGGGAGGAGGGGGGGGGTCATTTGATTACAGTTTTTCGCTGTTCACAGCAGGACATGAGGGATTACTTAATTTGGTTGTGTACTTGATGCCTGGTGTGCTTTCCTCCTCTCTAGGTTGTCATGGAGACATCGTAAGTGGATGTGTGCCACCAGCAGTTGCTGCATCCCGCTGGTCACTCAATACAAAACCAAGCCGTTACTCCACAGCAGCCAATAATCGTTACCCACCTCGATGGGTCCAACTGGAGCCGGAGCTTGACGAGGCGCTAGTGCCTCGTAAAATGTCCGTAAGTCCTCTGGAAACGTGGCTCTCGCTGCGCTACTCTCTTCCTCCCCTGCCGGCGTCGGCGCCGCCACAGCACGAGCGCGAAGACCTGCCGCACGAGAAGGTGCTGCCGCCAGTGTGTCTACCTGTTGTTGAGGATGCTGACGGCGCTGTCACCCCCCTCAGCTGTAAAAATGTTCTGGAGATCCGACGACGGAAAATGAACCGGCACAAATACAGGAAGCTGATGAAACGGACAAAATTCCTGAGGAAGCGAGTGAAGGAAAGCAGGGGCAGGAAGAAACAGGTACGTTGTCACCTTCACTCTCTGCTCAGGTCAGAATCGACATCGCTTCATTTTGTGTTTGCTGAACCCCCTAACGGGTTACGGCGCTTATTAAAAGTCCACACACCCCTGTTGGAATGCCCATGTTTTGTGATATGGAAAGAGAACAAAATAAATGATTTCAAATCTTTTTCCACCACCAATGTAACTAGTATTCATCCATCCATTTTCTGTACCGCTTCTCTTCACAACGGGTTGCGGGGGGGGGGGGTGCTGGAGCCTTTCCCAGCTATCTTGTGGCAGTAGGCGGGCGACACCCTGAACTGGTGTCCAGCCAATCGCAGGGCACGCAAAGACAAACAACTATCCATGCTCACACTCATACCTAGCAGCAATTCAGGAGTGTCCAATGGACCTGCCATGCAGGTTTTGGGAATTTGGGAGGAAACCGGAGTACCCGGAGCAAAGCCACACAAGTACAGGGAGAACATGCAAACTCCACACAGAAAGGCCAGAAACCCTGAATGGAACCCTGTACCTCTGAGATTTTATGCTGACACTAGCATTGCCCGCTAGCACTAAATCTCCAGGCCTCTTATTGAAAGCATCATGACGCCATAAAATCATTGAAAGGTCTACTAGAACATCTGAGCTGTTTGGGTTAATCAGAGGCACTTACAGTAATAGCAGTTGTGTGCTATTTCAAGAGTTTGTGATTTATTCATTTTGGACACGCCGCATTTTTAAGAGGGTGTGTGCACTTATACAATCACATCATCTCAGTTGTCTGTTACCCTCGCTAAAATATTTTGTTGTCGTGGAGTTGTGCTGGTTATTGGTCACATTAATGGTGGGGAAAGAGTTGAAATAATTGATCTTGGTCTCATTATTTTAGAGCACGAAAAGCTGCATTTCAACACGACTGTGTCGACTTTGTGACTGCGCAGTACTCAACATAAATGAGTACATTGCAACAGATTTGTTATGAATGCTTCAGTTTCTTTTTTTTACGGCATACTGTACGACAAAATACTGGGCCATTTTTTTGACATTTGAGTACACCCATGCAAGTCTTGTTGATGTTGTTGTTTTTTATTACAAAAATAAAACTCACTAGAATCCAACCCCAGCAAATGATAATGACAGAACTTGTTGTGTTCATGGAGTTAGTGAAAAATAAAAAGCTTGTTCGCTTTGTGCAGAAACGTTTTGAGGAAGACCTGAGAAGGATTTGGATGCGTGCTGGACTGAAGAAGGCACCAGAAGGATGGAACACACCCAAGCTCTTCATAAAACAACACAGAAACAAAAGGGCCTGACACTTATTTGACACTCGCGTCTTTTTTCACCAGACGACTTCCTTGACCCATTTTTTTGTTTCGTTTTGTTTCTTGTTTAAAAGATGAAATAACGTTTCAACATTGAGGATGTGTTCACACGCTGTTACTGTTTTTGTTCAACACCAGGTGTCGTTCCTCTTCATTGCTGTAGGTGGCGGTATTGTCCCAAGTGAGAGAAACATGCCCACTGCTGTAAGCGCAACTCGCTGGTCGTGAGGCAGTTTAGGCTTTCTTGAAAGGAAAATTAAATTGGCGAGACATTTGTGAGCGTGCGTTTATTAAAAAAGAAAAACAACTGTTAACCAGCCTGTTTTTTAAATGGTGTTCTTATTTCCCGCTAATTTATATGACGCCAAATGGAAAGCGCTTTGTTACTGCTCCAGCTCTTGTGAAATGAGCTATATAAAAAAAACAAGTTGATTAAAAGGCGCAAAGCAGCTCTCCCCAAATATTCTGACGCTGTTTTCACAGTCCGTGCACTTTTTTTTTTCTTGGCCTATTTATGCTTCTCGTCACTCGCCAGCGTGGTTTGTGTGCGGTGCTTTTAGTTTGCCGGTGTTGGGTTTCATGCGCTGCGGGGGCGGGGCAAGGAGCCTTGGGGGCGGGGCGTCTGCGGACTGCTAATCGGCATCCAGACGTGCACGCAACTCGCGCAAGTCTTCACTGAACTTCTTTTGTCCGCTCCGAGACCATCATGAATGTCTGTGTGGCTCTCCTGCCAGGTAAGCTCACTTTTCTTATCTTAAAAGAAGCGCGAATGAATGTTGGTCACTTACGTTTCGGTTCGGCTTTTAGTTTTTTAATCCCCTTATTTTTGAAAGAATGCGCACCGTTAGAAAAACACTTGTCAAAATGTTGCTTTTCAGTCTACTGCTCTAAATTGAAATCTTTTATTCTTTAAAAGGCTGACCTCACTTTTTGTCCAACTTTATCACTTTTAGTTTTGACTAAATGGAATGTCCTGACTATGGCAAAAAAAGAAGGCTGGACGTGAACTGCACATTGCCAAGAAACATGAGTCGTCTTGACCTGGGGGATTTTTCATATTTTTTGTGGGCCCAATGTGTTTCTTGTTAGCTGTGGCATGAGCAGACGAGTCAGCACTTTTCAGTCTCCTCTCATTAAAACTAACGTGTGCCACTAATGAGCGTTTCCCGGGGTGGATTTAATGATTATTTTTTTTTTATTGAAGGAACAGTTCAAAGTGACCTGAGGAAGATCAGATGAGTGCTTTGAGAAAGGGAACTAAATGAATGGCCCCAGGTTACAGTTTGTCAAAGCTATTTTGTGTCCAAAGTGCCCCTGTTGCAAAAAGTTCCAACAAATACAAACCTGTTGGGATCCTGTGTGGATTTAATCCATTTTTCAGCATAAAATCTATCAACAGCATACAAAGTCGTGCCAGCGGTGATTATGTCGAACTGATATTGTAAATTGATGCGGTCAAGCTTTCGGGGAGCCGTTTAATAGAAAGGAACTTCACCAAATGTACCTTTTTGAATTCATCACTTGCTAGAAATGTTTTTTTTTGTGTATGTCATTATCATATCAGAGCTTTTAAATGACCCCAAACTAAGGTTGATATGAGTAATATATGTACTGTTCACCAGATATTCTCAAAGAGGGGGCCGCAAACCTTAGCTTGGGGGCGGTCAGCAAAATAAGTGTAGAATTGAAGTCATAAATGATGTTATGCCATTCCAAAAGTGCATCAGTGAAGGATGACTTCTTGTTAGCGCATCGGCCTCAATTTGCAGAAGGTCCGTGGTTCGAATTTCGGCCTTCCTTCCATAAATCAGCCACGGAGAGGTTAATCCTTATGACATGTTGAAGTGGTCGGAGGTCAGGATGTCCACATGATTTTGGTGCCAATTGATCACCTTTTGGGGCAATCAAAGTTCAATGACTTTCAGTGAAGAATTTGTAATCGCTCCCTTCAATCACGCTGATGTTCGTTCCATGGTGAGAGGCCATATTCCTCATTAAAAGTAGGCGTTTTCCAAGTGGTCACTTCATTCCTAAATGCTCCAAATGGAATAGATAAAAAACAAATTCAGTTTCCTGGTCAAAAACTGACTTGCAATTGTATGTCGATACACGTATTGAGCCGGGCTCCAAGTCCGCTGAGATTGGCTTCGGCTCACGAAGAAGAATGAATTGATGGATGGAAGCTGGTCTACTTTTGGATTGCCGACATTGCAGTGTTGCACTTGCGTCGCTAAATCTCTCATGACTTCAGGTGGACATGAAACGTGGCTTCCTTTTGCATCCTCACCAGCCTCTGAACGTGTTTTTGTTCTTGCGGATAAATGTGCAGCTGCATCGTTTTCTTCTCACTTGCTGCGATGTGGCGCTGAGTAAACGTCTGCCGCTGCCCCGACGTCCCCGACGTCCGTGACGTCCGTGAATCACACGCATTGTCCCGAGCGAAGGCATACTTGATGTTTGACTTTCACGTTTTTGGCTTCACCGCCGCGGTGATGTGGATTTGATTGTCACCAGATTAGAACTTCCAAATTGGCCGCGGCCTGTTGAAGCAACACTTTTTGGGATGGTCAATTTTAGTTTGACCTTGAGCTCACGAAGCGAGCGTGGAGGTGAAGGCTTGTTACGGTGCAAGTCGCGATCGTCCGACCTGCTCTCGGACAACGCTGACCACCGTGTTGTCATCAAACGTCACAAGTTAATGACATTATCATTTGCGAGGAGGCCGTTTTGACCAAAACAAACCCTAAGACAGCTTGGACCGGGGTGGTTTTGGTGCTGCCGGCAATGGTGACACCCGCAAGACGTCAGCTGGTCACCGGCGCTCATCACGTGAGCCACGGCCGACCCAGCTGGACGGTCGAGTGTCGCGACTTGGCCAGTGACCCGATGTTTGGCTTTTCCTATCTTGGCTGCTGATGTTTTGCAGACCAGCATGAAAACACACACACACAAAAATGCTTTTTTTGAAATTCTTTTTTTAACTGGGTCACTTGCAGGTTTACTGCATTTGTTGTGCTCTGCCCTACGTAATGGAAAGAACTTTTTTTTGATGATGTATTTTTCGAATAAATTCAACTCAAGAATATTTTTTGAGTCATTTTGCCTTTCAGGCTCTTGTAATGCCAAATAGTGTTGACATGCGGCCGCTCGGGTGTTAAATGCAGAAAAAGGCAATGAAACGATCGATGACCTTTTTGTTTCTTCCCGAAAGAAGACAGCTTTGCCACAAGCCGGCATGAATAAAGTTACTGTGTGCCCCCCCCACCTCAATAAACAAACGCACTCCTTTCGTAAACTAAACATCCTCACAAAGCCAGAAAACACAAACATCCCCAAAAAATGTTGCTGTCTAAAAGCTTGCGCTTGTTTTGCCGCGGCGCTTTTCAAGCCAAATGAAATTGCGGCTCCTCTTGACTTCCGACTCAGATCAAAATGAATGAAAATTAAGATTGAAATGTGATGCCTCAAGTTAGAAACGCTCCAACCGAACTTTTTTTTTTTTGTCTGTTGCAGTTCTTGCTGCGCTCCTCCTGCCAGAAGGTAAAGCCTTTGTTTTTTTCGCCGATGGCTCCTGTTTGTAACGAGAGGTGTTGTTCTAAGGCCGCGTATTTGTTCCCGACGTCAGCATGGGGTCAGAGGAGCAGCAGCGGCCGAGCGGGCGCGACGGTCGAAGCCAAGAACGTCACGCTCGCCGTCGGGAGTGAGGCCGTCCTGCCTTGCCGCAGTCCTCGCATGCTGTGGACGCGGGACCGACTGAAGGACCGTCAGAGGGTGGTCCACTGGGACGTGGTACGCAACGCTCCCAAATACTCGGTGGAGCGGGTCCTGGATATGTCCCCGGGGGCCCGCCTCAGGCTCTACAACAACTTCAACAAGGGTCGCATTTCCATTCCGGGCTCAGCGTTCAAAGATGGCAACTTCTCTCTTGTCATCAACAGTAAGATTTGTCCTCTCTCCATTTCGCCGACAATTGAATTGACGGCGTCTCGGGAAGTTGTTGTCGAGGTCGGCTGGCGGTCCAACTTGTTTTCGTGCGAGCCCTCAGTCGCTAAAACGCCAGCAATGTTTAATCGTGCGGCTTGAAATGGCAAAAATCGCATTGTTGTACGAACTAGAAAACTGCGCACGCGTTTATCGCTCACATAAACCGACGTGACGGGCCCACGCATGGCCTTGATTGTGACGCCGACCCGTTTTCATATTTGCATCAACGGGCAACTCAGTCTGGGAAGTCCAATAAACTGGACCTTTTTTTTTTTTGCTCTGAGCTGAACTGGTTTTGTGCTGTTGGACAACACCGCTCACCAAAAACGGTCACGCTACCTAATTGTGCCGATCCGTCCGCCGTCCCCAACATGGTCCATTCTGCCCCCGGGACAAATTGCCCATCTCTGGTCGTCACCACTCTGCCGACACATCAAGATTAAAGTCCCCGTGAAGAGAAAATAAAAGTGACGCACCATCGAGAAGTGTTGTTAACGAGCCGGCTAAATTTGAATGACGAAAAAGTCTTTTTTCAAAACGGGGAAAAAATCAAGCCGATGTCTCCACTCTCAAATGCCGAGGCTGTGCTCATCTTTCAACTGTCAATCACATCCGGCTGTGACACCTTCTTCCACCAGATGTGGTGCAGAGTGACCGAGGATTGTACACGTGCAATCTGCACCATCACTACTGCCGCAACCAACAGTCCGTTCAGATTCAGCTCAACGTGACCAAGTCAGGTGAGAGTCGTCCGTTGCGTTGTTGCGTGACCGTTGTGATGCGCGCGCAATCGTGAACATCTTCTCCCGGCCGGCAGCGAACAAGGAGAAGCGTTACTGGGATGGGGAGAGGACCATCTTGGTGGTGTTGCTGGGCAGCTCGGCGGCGTTGCCGTGCGTCAACCGCCACCCACTGTGGCGAGATGGCCTCCAGGAGGACCGGCAGCAGGTGGTCCACTGGGACTTCCAGCCCCCGGGGGTGCGCCCGGACAGAGCCGACCGCCTGGTGGACCTTTACGCTTCGGGAGAGCGGCGGGATTACGGAGCGCTCTTTGCCGACAACAAGATGAGCGTGGCCGAGGATGCCTTTGCAGTGGGTGACTTTTCGCTGTCCGTTTTGGACTTGAAGCCGCTCCATCAAGGCTTGTACTCCTGCCACTTGCACCACCACTACTGCGGCCTGCACGAGAGACGCGTCTTTCGACTCACCGTCGTACCTTCGCTCCCGTCGGAGCTCACCACAGCATCGGTGACCTTCCGCAATGAGGAACCTGAACCGAGTGAGTCGCAAATGTTCAAGCCAGTTTAGAAAATTCTTTCGAATTGGGGATGTCCCGATCGCACTTTTTTTTGCCAGTCGAGTCCTCAGTCTGACTCTTTGGCTTTAACGATCTGCCGATACAGAGTCCTGATCCGGCAAAACATTACTTAAAAAAAAAAAAAAAATTTAAAAATCGCTCACATACAACTGGTCTCAAATTGATATAGAAATATACATTTATCTATAGTAATAAATGTGAATATTTGTTATATATGATTATGTAGACTTATGACCCAATGCACCAAACCAGTGAAAATAGCTTTTTTTTTTTTCCTTTTTTTTTTTTTTTTAAAAAAATCTCAAAAATGAACCAAAGTTGTTTTTCTTTGTGTCCTTTTTTTTTAGCTCTAATTTTGTGTCCACCCAGTTGGTGCGTACGTCGACAAATTCTGCGCATTTAGCTTGTTCTCTTTTGCTCAAACAAAATGAAGCGAAATACGACAATGTGCACTTAGCGCGATGGCTACAGTGTAGCTGCCAACCCCCCCGACAATGCATCGTCCCTTCAAATAGTCCACCGTTTTGTGGGACATCAGTTCTATCTTTTTGCATTTCATCTTTGGCAGTTTCTTGTTTTATCCCTCCCAATTTGTCAATGTTGTTGTCTGCTTTGTGGCCCGAGGTGTGCTTGCTTTTACGTTACGTTTTTCTTGTCGACGTTAGCGATGCTAAAGACATGTCCTTCCTTGTTGTTTTGCTCCTGAAATGAGAAGAGGGCAAAAGCACAGCTGCAGTTGCGTTTACGGACATAGTTGCTCACTGAAGTCAGCGTTCTCGTTGCCTATTTTCTCCTGCAACAGGAAGAGCATGCTCAACATTAGAATAGGCAAAAAAAATGCTTACAGTGAATAGGTTTATATCTACTCTATTTTCGTCACTTTTTTTTTTTTAATCCATCTGGAGACATTTTAACGACGCTGAGCCGACCAGGCGCCAGCAATTCAGGGAGTGGAGTGTCATTTCTCTCTGCGTTTGACCCAATTTCCTCAAAGTTCCCAGCACGTGTGTCTATCCCGACTTTGGTTTGTTATCCTTCGCTTCGCTGGGCCTCGGCTATTTTCTCAGCTGATGTGTATCGTCCGCGGGTGGGGTCGGCAGAACTCGGTTGCATCTGTTCAGCGTCCGGACGAGCCGCGACATGCGGGAATGGCGGGAATATGCGCTCCGAGTGGGGAGATTGTTTTGCTGAAACAAATCCGTGTTTCAACTTTCAGGAATACATTTTTTTCCACCAGTTTTCCGTCACATCAGGAAGCTGCTCACTGTAATTCGGCCCCGTCTAGACTATTAAAAGTCAGCATGGAGAAGAGAAGAGCTAAATGCACATTCCAAAAAGTTGAGAAAAACAAGCAACCACTGAAGACAAATTCCTTCTAATATATTTTTTGTTTTTGTGGCTGCCTTAGACTGATCACTGAGCGTTACGTTCGCCAACACAGCCAAACGACCGAAAGGCTGAATACTTAAACTTTTTTAATAAAAGTCTTACATGACATTTTAAAAAATATATATATTTTTTAAAATCTAGGAAATTGTGTGTAGACTTTTCCTGGGAAAATGTGAAATTAATTCGGGAATGTGCTTGTAACATTCCAAAATGAAGGGGTGTGCATAATTATGCAAGGCATTGGATATGATGCTAAAGTTTTACAAAGTAAGACTGCTCACTTTTGATTGACACTCGCAAAAGTTCAATCTGATTGTTTCTTTATGTTTTTTTGTAAACTGCAGCACACTGTAGCAGCATTTCTGATCATGGGAATATGAAGAGAGAGAGACGTTAACGTTGTCGTTGGGGAGTGTAACGATTGCTTGCGGTGTCGGTAGAGCAGCTAAAAGTGCAAAAAAACGAAAGCGGGAACGTCCATTCGATGTGATGGAGAAAATCGTGACAAAAGGGAATCGAAACGCGACAAGCAGACAGACCGTAAGTGAGAATTTGTCCCTCCTCACACTTTTCCGCTCCTTTGCGGTCATCCTGTCTGTTTTTTTTTGTTTTTTTTTTTCTGGCGAGGGGAAAATTGGATCTGGAAGTCATTACTGGCGACGAGTATTTTGACATTTAACTTGATGCTTTCTGCTTTTTCTCTCTCTGTCTTAAAAAAACAGAAATGGACAAGAAGAAGCCTTGACTAATAAAAACCTTTTTTGTTTGCATACGGCGGATCGAGACCAATGCCAACTGCCAACCTCGAGTTTCCAACCCTCTGAAAAGTGCTTAGAAGCGCCTACTTTTGGAATTCAAACCATCATTTTTACTGCAAGCACTTTTGACAGAGCGCTTGGGCTTTAAAATGATGAGAAACGTATAGTAGACAGTGAGATAAAAAAAAACCATAAACATTTCTATTGAATTTTACAAAAATATGACATGAACATAATTCAATTCAGTGGATATTGTACTGCTCATTCTGTTGTGCGTGGCTTGGCCACTTGAAGGCAGTATAATACAGACAAAGATGCACGCAAAGACGAGGTTCACAATTGACTCATGAAGCTGCGGTTATAAAATGAAAATTTTCACAATGGGTAAAAAAAAAAAAGAAAAGCATGCTTCGGAGTATTGTTAGTTGACTGTCCATGTAAGATGCTTCACCACTTGCGCTCAAAGATCCCTTGCTCAAAGTGTTATAGCGCCACCAAGCTGACGCTCTTTGTCAACCAAAGGAGTCCAACTCCAGTCGTCGAGGGCCGCTGGCTTGCATCTTTTAGAAGTTTCCCTCCTGCAACGCACCCGACTCAAATGATCAGCTCATCAGCAAGTTCTGCAAGGATACCGATCATTTGAAGCCGTTGAGAAACCTCCAAAACATGCCGGAAAGTGCCCCCCCGGGACTGGAGCTTGACACCTCTTGGCCCTTTTATGGTGTTTTCCATAATTTCTTAGCATTAGGCTACCGAACGACGACAAACGCATCACTGTGATGCTTTTCTGTTCCGTTCACAAGTAAAGTTGCTTCTCCACTCAACTGGAGTGATGACTTGACGCGCCCTCGCCGTCGCTTCTTCACAGGGATCGAAGACGTCGACGGTCCTCACGTGGTTAACGTCATCCTTCCCGAGCACCGAGGATATTTGGTGCAGCATTTGGGCTACTTCTTGGCGGCCTTCCTGCTTCTGGCCTTCATCGGCGTCGCAATCATCGCGCTGACTCGGCGGCGTAAAAAGAGAGGTGTCGTATTTCTTCATCATACAGCACGCACTTAAATACACTGAGTGGATACGCTCTTGATGATTTGGATATTCTTTGCAGGACTGGCGTATGACCTGCGCAGATATAACGAGTAAGACTGAAAGAAATACTGGGAATCAAATGTTTGCCAATTTAAAAAAAACAAAAACAACGTATGTCTGTGCAGGAGAAACGTCTTAAATGAAGGTGAATGCTCGTTGGAGTGCGCCGAGCTGAAGCCCCGCAACCAAGAAGCACTGAATTCAGGTAGATCGCATTCACTGTGTCAAAGTGGAAAATAAAACTCCTGATTTGACGTGCGTATGCGCGCGCGCGCGACACACAGATTACAAAAACAACCTTCTGAAAGAGAGAGACTTGAGCAAAGACTGCAACAAGGGTGAGCCGTGACGGCATCGGAGCAGTTAGGCCGCCTCTGTTCTCCAGCCAATAAACTCTCGTCTGATCTTCATGCAGACTTTGATGGGAAGCTGTACAAGTGAGGCGCCGTGGAGACGCTGCTGGCAGGACCAGGGCGAACGAGGAGAGAGAGAGCGAGAGCGAGAAGGCAAAAAGGAAGCCGACAAAGCGGAGGAGGAACGCTACCTCTGCTGAAACTCGACACAGCGCTAAGCTTTTCATCACTTGCATTTAAGAAAATTGCCGTCACTTTTATTTGATATTTTATTGTTTATGTTGAATTTGATATTTTTGTGTTCTGTTGTGTATGCAACATGTATTCTATTTCATTTTCTGGCATGCTTTACGTGTAATGTGCATACATGCAGGGCTGCTAGCTCACAGCTCTTTCTAGATGAGAATTGCTTTTGTCCTGTTTTTTTTTTGTGCACAAATCCTGCTGTATCTTAATTTGCAAATGTTAATTTACTGTAAGTAGACAAAATCGCCTAATGTCGTTACACATTTTAATGCTCCTATCCTAACTTGTTTCCCGGTGTGTATGTACCCTTCCCCTCCACCCAAAATCAAATACACAAATGTTCAAAGATAGCCTGTTGGGAACAGTTCATCTAAACAGTTCCAGTTTTAAATCCGTAAAATGAAAGCTTGGTATCATTGATTGCAGTATGCGAAATGGAGTGGGCTGCCTGTGACAACTGACCACTTGTATTGTCTTGTTAGCAAGTGAATCGGGCATGAGATAGAATTAGATGCGGAGAGGTATGCATTTTATTTCATTATTTCATCATTGACTTATAAAATGACGGCCATCCCTCACTGATGTGTTGTGTCACCCCGGCCAACCCATTGAAAAAATGTCAGACTACGCCCTTGCATCTCCGAGCAGCAAACGAATGAGGTCATCCATTTCTGCGCATCCAATATGGCGGCAACTTAGACGTACTTGAGAGCTACAAAAGCGGCGCCCATGTCTATGGGCTGCCCCTTGGCGCAGTTCACGAGGCCGCCACTAGATGCCAGCAGCGTGTCACCACCGAGGCGCTTGAAAGGCGAGCAAAACGTTCCACCCAGCAGCAAATGGCAAGGATGTGGACTGACTGTCCCTTCCTGTTTTACAGCCACCGGAGCTCCGTGGAGCAGAAAGACGGGCGCAACGCGGGCCAACATGTCGGAATTCACGCTGGGCTCGTCCCCGGGGCGGACGCTCTTTTATTAGCGAGTGCTGCTAGCTGCTCCGAAGCGTAGCAGGCGGCCAAGCCAGGCAGGCAGGCGGGCGGGCGGGCCTGCTTCTTGCCATTCAGTTGCAGTGTGCCTCCGCCAATGCTTGCCCTCCCCTCGGTCTCATGGCGGAGACCAAAATCATTTATCACATAGACGAGGAGGAGACTCCCTATCTGGTCAAACTGACGGTTTCTCCGGACAAAGTCACCTTAGCCGATTTCAAAAATGTGCTCAACAATCGCCCCGTCCACAGCTACAAATTCTTCTTCAAATCGATGGACCAAGATTTCGGGTGAGTGTCCTGCTGCTGTTGTTGTTTTTTTGTTGTTATTGTTGTGCCGATTGTCTGATCGAGGCCGCGCAGCGCCGTGCGCGTTTGCACGCTTGCACGCTTAATGGCACCTGCTCGTTATTCCCGGTGCTCGGTCCAAGTGCGCGGAGGACGAGCCGCACCAGTGTTCGATCTCGCAGCCCATCCGTCCGTGGACTCCTCATGACGCACACGCGCGTTCTCGTTTGTTGTTGTGTCACTTCTTCCGAGCACAAACAGCGTCCTTATTATTCGGCTTTGTGAGAGGACATCTTTTGTGTTTATTTATTTTGCTCCTATGTCAATCTTGTTTCCGATTTCGGGGGGCTTCTTCTCAAATATCGATTTCCTCTCACCATCTTCAAAAGCCCTATCGAACATTCGCTCTTGCTTTGACTGGCCACTCGAAAATGACGATCGTTGTGATCAGCATCACGGTCTCCTTTGCACCTCCACAATAATCAGTCCGAGGTTCTAATATTGTCTTGCCTGCTGTGCGTGTGAGTGGCTATCCGGTCTGCCTCACCGTTCGGAGGTTTTCGGGTTCCAATCTCTGTCGGTGTGACGTTCCAAAACGAGATGTATTGTTCCCGGATGGGATTGTGTCTGTTGTTTTTCTCTCCATGTGCCCTGCGATTGAATGGCGACCAATCCAGGGTGTTCCCATGTACATGCCAAATGCCGGCTGGAGGAGCTTCAAGAAAATGCAGTTTTTTTGAGCAACCAAAATTCGATAATAATTAAGGAGTAAATGGCTCTCAAATGATGTCAAGCATATTGTTGGTCAAATATATATATATATATATATATATATATATATATATATATATATATATATATATATATATATATATAAAAAGTCTCCCTGCTTGAGCCACAAACTGTTGTGTGGTGAATGAAATGGAAATGAGACAAAATTGACAGCAAATCAACTTTTTTCAATTACACAACGATAATAGAAAAGCGATTTTCAACTTGGAACCAAAATTATATGACGATATCGTTTTGGTCTGAGCAATAGTTCAATGTCAGTCAAATATCAATGAAAAGAAATCAGGAAGCAAACTGTGACCTCGTCATTCTGCGCGCGGTCGACAGCGACTAAATAAAGTATGACGATCCATTTGTGGCACAATTACAAAAGCATATTAGAGGAAATGCAAACGCGGTTTTGACCACCGGATATTTTCAATTCCTCTTGAGAGATGTTTTCATTTTTATCTTTAATCATTTGACTTGTTTTTATCTTTAATAAAGCTAAAAAAGCAACAACAAACCGAATTATCAACAGGCTAATATGAAATACGAACATTGTGATTCGTCCTGCCTGAGTAAGAAGATTATATTTAAAAAAAAATGTTCATTTAATTTTTTAAATTGACCATTTCATTTGACTTTTTCATCATTGTTCTCACCTCATATTTAAGGTTAAATATTGCACTTGGAAATCAATTGACTTAAATTCCACCTTTTCCCTCTGGGTCCTTATTTTGAAGAGTGAATAAATGAATATTCATTGACTGCTACGAAATCCTCCCGTGGTGAAACACTTTCCCAGCATCTCGCTTATGTTTGCATTGATTACGTGTGACTTTGTTGTGATGGCAAAGTCATGTGGTTGACGTTGTGGACAAATCCTCCACTTGAATGGCCGTGCAGCCTGCAGCATTTTCTTTGACACTTGCAGGCTGCGGCGTTCAGACGAGCACCTTCATCACATTCTACACCTGGAGTGTGTGCGTGCGCGAGAGATAGTTTGCTGACTGTTCCTCCTTTAAATACTGTAGCAGTGCAGAAACGGAACGTGTGGTGTCTTTGTCCTGGTTAGAAAATTTGTCAGGCCTGTGCTGAGAATGACATATTTATGTCAGTTTGTCGTTCCGCCACGAGTCGTCATCGCAGCAATCCGAGCGGAGGAAGTGTCGGAAGGCAGGCGGCGTCTCCGCCCGCAGACGTCATCCACTTCCACTGCAGCTTGACCTTGGGAGGGAACGCCGCTCTTCCTGGTGGCGGGCCCAGCTCGGTGTCTCTCTTTATCCTCGGCTTCCTGCCTCTCTCGCGGCGCGGGGGAGGGGGGGGGGGCTGCTCCCTAGACCTGAGGTGTTCAACGAGCACGTTTTGGAACCAAACGGAGCTCTACGCATTGTCGCTCCGTATTGTCGCTCCGTATTGTGCGTCAGGCCGCACAGTGTGGGCCTCACTTGGACCAAGGACGCGTTGAGTAAGACGAGAGCATTGCGGCCTTTGAACTGTCCGAGCCGCGCTTGGCGCATTATGGGAGCGAAGGCAGAGAGGATGGCGAGCCTTTGTGGCAGTCATGCCGGCCGAGCAGAGGAGGAAAACATCAAATCCCTTGCAGTGCTCTGCGCTCTTTGAAATGTAAATGAGCAGCCAGCGCGAGGTCCTCTGTAGTCGGCCCCCTGCCGCGCTGGAAGGAACAGCCATGTTCTTATGGGATCGTTGAAATACATGGCCGCCATTTTTATCCGCTCTTCGACTGACGGCCGTGCAAAATGTGATTAACCGGCTCCACTCGTCCCTTCATTGGCGAGGACGTGTCCTTCCCAATTGCGCATTTGCATCAACATTCACCATTTGTGCACGATTCTTACTTGACTTGTTTTTGTGTTCATTGCCGCATTAATATTCATGAGGCAAGTCGCTCGTTGAGAAAGACGCTTTGCTTGCTCGCAAACTTCAAGTTGGTGCGTTGTGCCGCCGGTGCGCTGGCGTGCGCTCAAGGTGCTGCGGCGATGCCGGCCCGGCTCGGCTCGGCGCCTGCGTTTCGGTCTCAGACGAGAAGGATGGCTTCCGATGCCGAGACCGTCTCGAGACGTTTGCCGTCACGCTCGCCTCCGAGCGTCTCGTTTGTTTCGTTGTCAACACCAAGAAAATGTCGGGCAGCAATCACGATGCCGTCCGACGCTTTAGTCAATCCGCTTGCTCGGCCACTTCTGACTGAAAAGCATCTCCCGGTGTTTATAATACAGAGGATACCGCATTTGATAACGTGGAGACCCGCAGCTATTTGTCAGAAGAGGCTAATGTATGCACAAATGTCTTTTTGTGGCTAAATTTCGTTATTATGGCTCTTGATCAGGAGTGTTTTGGAGTCCGGAAATTAGGGGAAGTGGATGTGAATCGGAAATGTTTATTAGTTATGAAACCTCTGCTATTAGCTTCTCGGAGAAGGTGGGCGGCGGCTGGAGTGGTGAGATGCACGGACACAAATGCTTTAAAAGGAGCCGGGACAATTATTTTATGAATAAGGACAGCGGCAGCAAAGTTGCGGACGGAGGACGGACCGGCAAAATAGCTGAACAACATCGAAGCAACATCTCTCTGAACTGCGTGTGTTGATGTCTTTCGCACACACACACACATACACGCATCTTGCGGTCAGATGCGTTTCGCCGGTTGTTCGGCCACTTTGCGTCGGTGTTGAGAAGGCAACACGCCTCACAGATGAATTGAATAAGTCTCTGCTTCAACTGTAAGAGATTGCAACAAATTTCGTGCACGTCAGCAATTCCGCTGGGAACGGCGTCAAGTTCCTGTCACGACGAAACGACGTGTCGCCCCTCGTCTGAGCGCGACTGCGACGGGCTGACTGACAATCATCACGTTTGTAAGTGTAACGGCCATCTTATCTCCGTCACGTCGTCAGCGTGTGCCTGCCCGTCAGATGTGACGCTTTTGAACTTTGTCCCAGCAGGTCAACGGTTAACTGCAAGTTTTTTTTTTTTTTTTAATCAGAATTCACATCCATTGATGAAGGAGCCAATGTGCTTCCGTCCATCAAAGCATGACCTCATTTTTTTGTCTTAAGTTGTGCTGTGCAAGATTTAACCATATCATATAGAAACGTGTTTGCTGTAAAAACTAACGTGTGTGTGTGCGCGTGTGTGTTTGTGTTTTGGGGCTCACTCTGTAGCTGTGCTAATGTAGCTTCCAATGCACTTCAATGACATCATCCAGAATATATATATATATATATATATATATATATATATATATAATTTTTTTTTTTTTTTTAAACTAAAAAATGGAAGAGTCTTTTTATGGATGTAAAGACATTTCTGTTGCTCTCAAATATTGATCACAAACGGCGAGCACTTCTCCTTTGCCGAAACAACGTGGCGTATGAAAATGCGCAAATTAGCTGCCCAATTTTTACACAGGCCACGCTTTGTGCAGGCTTCATCCCGTTTGGCTAAAAAGTCAGCCTTACGTAAAAGAAATAAGCCTTTTGTGTCCCTAGAAACATTCTTAAATCTTACAAACATTTTCGGTTGGGGTGTTACTCATTATTTTTATGTTTTTATTTGGGTCTTGGTCTTCATCTGCAGCGATATCAAAGGATTAGTGTCCCGGCACCGGTCCCGCGTGTCACGGTCCTGACTTTGTGTTTGTTCCCGCCCCACAGGGTTGTCAAAGAGGAGATTTCCGACGACAACGCTCGGCTGCCTTGCTTCAACGGCAGGGTGGTGTCCTGGGTAAGTAGTAGTAGTTTTGTGTGGGTTTTCACACCTCCTGTCTCATCCCTGAAAGCCAATTCCATTTTTGAGGTGTGTAGTCGAGAGCAAGTTTTAACGCTTGGTTCGACTACCAGGGTGAGATTCCTCTTAGTCAGGCCCCCAGAGTGCTAGCTGCACTCCAGGGAGCCGCTCAAGCCTCCACACGACGGCAACGTGGGAATCTCGGTCGTGGAGGCTGGGTAAGTGACACCAAGAGACGGACCGCCAGGCATGCAAGTGCAACTTTCACCGGATCATGTCAACGGGACCGCCTCCACAGAGCTTTTTTTTTTTTTTTCTTCAGCAGAACATTAAACCGAACCAAACGGAGCATAATCCAGAGGTGTGTTTGGTTCCGTTTTATGTTCAGCTGCCCCAACATTCTTTGGGCAGTGACTCAGTTTGACCAATGAAGAAAGATCTCTTAATTGCGGTGCAAATCCGGATCATATTTGTCGCATTGATGTCACGTTATATTTGAGTGTTTTATTTTGAGGTGAGAGATTTTATCCAATCAGAATTCAGCTCGCTCGTGTTGCCAGGCAGGTTTCATCATCCCGGCGGCACGCACTATTCGTCCGAGGCCTTCAGACCTAATCGTGTTTGTTCTCTGTGAGCGAGGCGAGGCGGCTTTTACACTTGCTCGAAAGTTGCGATAGCCAATCCGATCACGAGTTGATGACAGTGAAGGCCTTCTCGCTGGCCTTGCGTTGAAGGTGATGAACGCCTTTTGTGATTGGAGGCTCACTCGTGAGTGGGCGGCGCTATGCGGAATCAACACACCCGAAAGTCGTAACTGGCAACCGTTTGAAAATCTCAAATATATTCTGAATGTTTTTTTTTTAAAGCACAATGGCCGAAGGAGGGAAAAGTGTGCATTTAATTGCAGATACGCTTGCCGGGCCATTTTCAAGACAAGCTCGGTCGTCCAACGCACACTATATTCTTTGTCCAGCCATGATGGTCATGTGAGAGGGATTTATTTTATGTCGGACTAAGTTGGACTTGCCTGAAGGCCGACGGACGTGTGAAACGCACGGTCGCCGCGGGTGCAACATTTTTGTCATTCTGTTTCTGGTGTTGTTGTGGAATTACCCGAATGTCTCCAGGGGACAATAAATGATGGCCAATTAAATCAAGCAGTCGTGTTCGCCGAGGATTTCCATTTTAAGCGTTCCACTGTCGTTTGTGGATGAAGATGAAGGTGAAAGCTCGCGGCCTGAATGATTGATGAGCAACTTTGTACGACAGGCTGCCCGTTTCGTTGTTTATCTTGCTTTTTGTTTGCACTGCAGATAAATCTCATTTTTCGCCCTCTCCCAAGTTGGTGCTCGCAGAGAGCGCTCACTCGGATGGCGGATCCCAGTGCACCGAGAGCCATCCCGAGTTGCCCCCTCCTCTGGAAAGAACCGGCGGCATCGGTGACTCGCGGCCTCCTTCCTTCCAGTGAGTAGGCCGATCGCTGCTCGCCACGTATGCACAATTACACGCGCGCGCGCGCACTCCTCTCCGACCTTTTTCCTGCGCTCCGTGCGCATTTGAGCTCGCCGCATCGATTCATCGTCGCAAGCTTGGTTGGAGATGAAGTCGCTGTGCGCCTCCGAGACGTGTGAATGGGCCGTGTTTTGTTTCTCCTCGCCTGTCGTGGAGCAGAGAGGCGTTTGTTGCCTCTTATTTGCACAGATGATGCATCTGCTGCTGCTGTTCTAAAATAGCCTTTGCAGCGTAAACGTCTTCAGGCGGTCATTGAGGAGCATTAGTCTCTCAAAGCGCTCATCCATGTTTGCTTGATGGAGGGCCACGTGGACGAGAAAAAGAAAATAATGAAGTAAGCATCTTAACAAAATACTTTTCCAAGAACAACAAATTGTTCCACCTCCCCGAAGTTTCAATTTGACATGAATCAAATTGTCTTTTTTTCTTGTTTCCATAAAAAGATGCATTTTTCTTAGGGAATGTGACTTAAGGACGCCAGTGGCGCAATCTTTTAGGGGCATAAAAAAAAAAAAGGGAGTGTCTCCTCCAATGAAAGAAGCAGCGAGACAGAAGCCTGCTGGCTCTTCAATCAGAAGTTCAAATCAAGAAAGTTTGTCGTTGTTTGCCAAATACGCAGAGGGCCAACGTTTGCGCGCCCGCCTCAGATAAATGTCTCCACATTTTGAAATCACTTACAGCGGCCCTGCAAAATTGCAACATTTTGTGCGGGACTTTGCTTTTCGGATAGAATCCTCGTTACTTGGCAGGAATGTGTGATGCCCTCACGTGTGGGAAAGGAGAGCCACCCACCGTCTGCCTCATCCGCCTCGTTATGTTCACACTCACGCGGGAGCTCCCGCTGGCCACGACTCAACTCTCGGTTTCGATGAGTTTAAATGTGCTTCACGTTTTCACATGCTCTCGCTTCATTGTCGATGTTCACGAGTCTGGAACATATCTGAGCTGCATTGCAATATTTTCCTGAAGAAGAAAAATGGACACACTTTATTCTCTTTGGAATGCAACTTTATTCTCATGTTCAAATTTCTTGGCCCCTTCTCAGTCATGAGTGCTTGAAACCGTGAAATGTTTTTTTTTTCTCTCCCCTGCGACGCACCAGGCCGTCTCCGTCTTATTCCTTCACACCGGCAGGAATATTTTCTTGGCAGCCAGATGACCAATACCTGCAGAATAACGCGCCTCCTGCTCAAGCGAAGGTCCGCTCTAAATATATCTGCAAGGGCTGGCGGCGTGTCGGTCGAGGCTTGCTGTCATTGCGAGGCCAAAGCCAACCGGCTGAGGCTCTAAATCGAGAACAAGCGATCTGTCATGTCTCCGTGGATCTTTTCATTCAACAGCTCGCCCTCCTCATTTGATTGTTCGCAGCCAGCTGGAAGCTGCGACTGCTGCCCCCATGTGGTGGAAATTGGCAGTGCGACGTCCTTCACGTGAATACCGCCCAACACCCTCCTGGCTTCCTCTCCGAGCTCGTCCCTTCTCTTTTCCTCATCCAGTCAGACAGGCAAGCCAAGCGAACTGCCCACGGCGAACCTCGTCGCTGTGGCCAGCCTTAAACGCCCCCCACCCCCGCCACAAAAATATCGAGAATACGTTGAGCGTATCATTTGCCTTTTGTGTCTCATTCATGCCGTTCTCGCGTTTGTGGGTGTGAATGGCTTTTTTGATGAGCTCGCAGTTAGTTTTGGGCTGAGAATGAACGCAAATGATGTGCTTCGTCCGGCTAATCCGGATAAACAGACATTATACGCGCCCATCTCCATTTCCCAAGAGGGAGGGGGCGGACATCTGCAGCAAAGGGGGCTGGTGGATTTAAAAAAAAAAAGGGGGGGGTGTGTTTGTTCCCAACTGCAGTTTAGCCTTGAATAATCTGCCCCTGGATCAAGACGCCGCCGCAGCCTCGTGGCCTCGCTTGGAGGCACGGATCGCTGTCAAACCATTTCCACTCGCCGTGCAGTCTTGCTGATGACGTCACGTCAGCTGCCGCCATCGATAGGAATTCCGCAGACGTCGAGCAGCTTGCCTTGCAGAATGTTAACACGATGTCCTGATTTTTATCATGATTGGCTGATAGAGAATTCGTCTCGCCTTCTGTTTGTGTCTGAACATGTGCATGAATTATTACAGGCATGCATTATGGATGCGCTTGGAAGTAAAGTGTGTGTGACACACAAGCGCGCATCGTGATCCTCAGTTTTCGTGGCGCCTTTTGACCTGCAAGTGCCGCCAGCTTTGACTGGAACACAGTTTGCCCTCCCCCGCGCAGACTCCGCCCACTCACCAACCACGTCGGCCTGATGATTGCGCTGCACACACCTCTTCTGCCACTCCACAACTTTTTATGCCGTCGGCCATTCAGGCTTCAAATTGTGCTCAAGGCACCAGCTGAGCTTTCAATGGATCCCATTCATGCCAACGTAGTCCAGAGTAATGCACTCTGCGAATTCTTGCGCTGGCTATCAATGACAGCGGAAAACGCATCACCTATCGCGACACACTGGCTGGAGGTTGTGAATTTGAAGCGCAGTCGCCCGCTGGAGCTAAGAACAAAAAAAAAAAAAAAAGGCTGCAGTGCTTCTGTGGTGTTGGCGCCAGTTGTTGTTGTTGTTGTTTTCCTCCTAACCTGCAGTTTTCCTGATTGTAGTGCCAACGCGGTGAGCCTTCGTGATGGCCTCGACACCGAGACCGGCACCGAGTCGCTCCTCAGCCACCGGCGCGAGCGGGAACGAGAGCGCGCCCGCAGGAGAGCTCGAGAAACCGAGCGTGAGTAGGACACATTTCAAATGTGACATTGGACTTTGTGTGGCCCAACACACGTGTGGGCAAAGTATGGCTTCGGGGCCTCATCCGGCCCGCCCACACTCTCTGACCGGCCCTCACAGTGACCGCAAAGTCAAACAGAAAATCTGCAATGCTTTTATTTTGAAAGTTGTTCTTTTTCAGTGCATGTGCGGGCGCGACCACAAGCGAGTTAGCGTGCAAGAGACTTGTGTTGCCATCTTGGCGACATTTTTGCTTACATTTTAGCAACTTTTACTACCACTGTATGAGCAAAAATGAGAATGCAAAGACACAGTTTCCTATTTTCTACGCATTAGTTTCTTTTTCTTTTTTTTAAATCAGTCGTCACTGTCGGATTATACATCAATGTCAATAATATTACACGTATATTTGTGAATCCTCCACTTGCAGCACTGCGGGAGTGGCAGCTCTGCAAATTTCTTCCTTGTGGGATGAATCATCTTTTTATCTGACTAAGACCCGTTCATATGGTGGTTGGTCTACACCAGGGGTCCTCAATCCTGTTCCTCGAGGGCCGCTGTCCTGCAGGTTTTCCATCTCTCCCTGCTGCAACGCAGCTGATTCAAATGATCAGCTAATCAGCAAGGTCTGCAGAAGCTCGATAACGATCGCTCAGGTGTGTTGCACCAGGGAGAGGTGGAAAACGGGCAGGACGCCGGCCCTCGAGGAACAGGATTGAAGACCCCTGCTCTACACCATTGTCATCTTTAAATTTCAAAGATACCAAGCTCAAATTAATATTCAAGATGTTAAATGAAACGATGCGCTGCTCTGACCATTTGAGTATCTTGTGCTTGTGATTTTCAGCTTTGGGTTTTGTGCCGACAAATACGTCCTGCGCAACTGCTATTCCTAGGTTTTGTGTTTTTGAGGAGAAGGGCCTCGCATGACGGATAGATGTTTTTTTTTTATTTATTCATTTTTAATGTTGTTATTTGCATTTATCTTCAATTTCCCGTGAACTATTCATTTTTGAAAGTGTCCACAACTCGGAACGGTGAGAATGCTGGCTGGTCCATCAATCAGATCGGGTCAATGAATCCATTTTAAAGTAGCAAAACACTTTTTTTTTTCTAAATGGGACCAAAGGTTAACCATAATTTGTACATTTGTGAAGAGCACAATCAGCAAACAAAAATGAGATGGTTCCTGTTTTGTCATATTTTCATCAAATTTGCACATTGAAATGAGCGAGCGCCGCCGAATTATACTTACGTGCTGTCGCCATGGCAACAATAGAGATATTAATATTATTTTAAGTATTTGAAATTTTTTTTTTTTCACTCTCTGTTTGGATGTTTTGATTTATTTCCTGCGGACTCACACTTGATCACTTCATTTTGTTTTCTGGCACCTAAATATGCGCACACGCATGCTTTTTGTGCCAATTCGTTAAATGGAACGAGCAGTGCTGCTGGCCGCTTCCTTGTTGCCGCGGCAGCCGTCGCGCTGCTCATAAATCAAGCCGATCAATGTTGTCGTTTCCTTGATTTGCATTGGCTGTCCGAATGCGGCGTGCATGTCGACGCAGACGCAACAAAGAGCGGAGGAGAAACCTTGCCGGCGTTAGCGGCAGGAATTCCCCGGTCACCTTCTACTCCCGCTCCAAGCGATTGTGTCGTTGGCGTTTTAGTGTGATGGCTGCAACGGGTTAAGCCTGACAAGGTCATCCCGTCGGACTTGAGGAATATTGTGGTTGAAACTCTCGGGTTGCTGAAGTTTCCAAGGCCGACTCGTGATCTGCTCGCGCGATATTGTAATCAAGTCACGTGCGATGTCAGCCGCTGCCCAAAACTGGTCCAAAGCGAAAAGATGGAAAGTGAGGTGACGACATCGTCTGATTGTGAAGCTCATCTGCGCTCTGATTGGACGGTGGCCGACGAGCCGTCGTCCTGTGATGAGAGACGACCAAGTAGACGGCACTTGTTTGGGATTGTCCAATTGTCGGTGCGTGCGATGAAGGCTCGCTAATGGCCGCGGCGAGACATTTTGTTTGTTTTTCTTTTATAAAATGACAATTTGACTGTTGAGCGTTGTAACTTTGAGTTTTAAACGGTAACACGCTTGCTTACTTTTCTTTGTGTTTTGCTGCAATTGTGGAAAGTTAGCGACCCTTTTGAGGAGAAACGCTACAGATAATGCATGGTTAGTTCCGAGCAAAAGTTTTTCTGGAATGCGTTTATTTTGAAGACTTTGCTTCCTGTATTTTACATCAAGTGTGACGTCCGCACGAGCACGCCGATAGACGCGCGGACGGGTGTGTGAGCCGATGTTGGCCGAGGCTTGGGTTTTGCGATGGGAGCGACCACGTTGCGGGAATGTTCTGCTGCAATGTGCTCGCCCTCTTCGCCTTAACACGCCGCCGCCGGCCGTGTTTGGATGCGACTTGAGCGTTGATGCTCTGTCAACTCTCAGCTTCTCTCGTTTGCCATCCAAACTTTGCGCGATTTTCAGCTCAGTCGAATGACGCATTTTAAAATCAACATCAGAAATTCTGCTCTTTCAAATATGAAGCGTGCCTAATATTTTGCCCCCCCTGCCGACTTGTAGGACGGGAGCGAATATTAGGAAGAGCCTCTTGCGATGTTCATCATTGCGCATTGCCGAACATTCGCAAATGATTATCTCTCCGACGCGAACACACATTTTGCGATCCAGCAGCAAATGTCGGTGAACTTTTTGTCGCTTTGTCTCCGCCAGTGCCTCGCATCAACGGTCACTCGAAATCGGAGCGCACTGCGAGGGACTCGGCCATGGGTTACGACAGCCCCTCCGTCTTGAGCAGCGAGCTGGAGTCCAGCTCGTTTGTCGACAGCGAAGAAGACCAAGACGCAAGCAGGTAAGCGCCGCTCGCCGCTCGCCGCTCCTTGTGCCTCGTCGCTGCGGTGGCGTCTGCTCGATTCCGAACGTTTCCGCAATCATTGGACGGGCAAAGTGTCAATCTTGCCATCAGACGGAGGTCCACAAAGTCAAAACCCGGCCACGGTTTGGCCGGTGACGCTTCTACGCCAACCGGCCCGTAAACGAGCTTTTGAGTAGAAGCACTTGCGGCCAAAGTCAAACTGCGGCCGGCCGGGTTTTGACTTTTCTGTCAAATATTTTCTCGAATGATTCAATCGGTGTGAGTGTGACCTCACAAGCACGTAAATAAATGACCGTGTGAGAGAATGGTGGCATTTAAGAATGTCGTGAGACAGGTTGGTGATTTGACTTTGAACAAAGGTTGTCGATTGAAATATGATTTCTGAAGTTCAGCGAAGATGACTCCATTTCAGTTAACTTCCGTATCAAACTGAAGCTCCTCCCCCCTCGGAATTTGTAAGCCTGTTCGATCTCGTGGAGAACGTCTGTTTTGTTTGTATTTCGAAGACGACGGGACTTTGCTAGCCCGTCTTGGATTTTGGTCAGTTCGGCTGTGAGCTTCTTGTCCATTTTTTGCAGGGGCAAATATTTCTTGCGTCATCGGCGTCCGTTTCGATGCGTCTTTTTGCCTTCGTCTGGTCAATTATTTCAATCGCGCGGAAAGAGAAGCGGTGCGGTCGTGGATGCTCGGTGGCAAACTTGGCCGCCCGTTCAACAATTGGCGCTTTGATGTTGACCGACACAAAAGTGCCGAATTGGCACCGATTGGCCGTCGTGGAGGAGTTGCGCAACTTTGCCACGGAGCTGCTGCTCCGCATGCTGCTGGTTGGAGTTTGGCAAATCTGGGCGCCGTCGTGACACGATCCATCCCTCGCTCGCCGATGAGCTTTGACTTGACATCGGGTTCTTCTGTCTTCTTTTAGGCTCAGTAGCTCCACGGAACACAGTACCTCCTCGCAGCTGATGCGCAGGCACAAGCTCCGCCGACGGAGGCACAAAGTGGCCAAAATAGACCGGGTGAGCGTCTTGCTGAAAGTGGACGAATGAGCGGGCGTAGTGCTTTGGCGCCGCCCGCATCACATGTTGCTTCCTCCCTCTGCGTTTGCAGTCTTCATCGTTCAGCAGCATCACCGACTCCACCATGAGCCTCAACATCATCACCGTCACGCTCAACATGGGTAAGGCTTCCTTTGAAGGCCCATTAGATCCGTTCCATTTTCAAACACGATCCTCAATGAAACACCGAAAAGGCAAAATGTTTTAAAGTACAACGGATTTCACAATCCGGCCCGAACAAAAGATTTTCCAGCTAAAAACGTGGCGGGATCACTCCTACGTCAGTAATCCTAACCGTCGCGGGGGCGGATGGTGAGGAGACGAGCCACGCAAATTGTTAAGCGTACCTCTTTATATTTACGAGGGACGTTTGTGGCCACGAAGCTAAAATGAGTTCTGGTTGAATAAACGCTTTGCTGCTGTCGCCTGAGAATTACCTGCAAAATAATTTCACATTGTCCCTGAATGAGGTCATTGATTCACTTTGTTTCTGTCCTCCTTTGTGCGTCCCCAACAGAGAAGTACAACTTTCTGGGCATCAGCATTGTGGGTCAGAGTAACGACCGCGGTGACGGCGGCATCTACATCGGCTCCATCATGAAGGGCGGCGCCGTGGCCGCTGATGGCCGGATCGAACCGGGAGACATGCTCCTGCAGGTACCGATGGGCGTCCTCACGTTCTGCCTTTCATCAGGGGAACAGACAAAGGTTTAGTTGAGCTGCGCACAGTATTTCTTTTAATAACCTCAACGTCTTTTTGCGTGTGGCGGCTTGTCAAATTTCTATTTTTGCCTTCTTCTATTTTGTGTGTGGCTTTTACCTCGCTTGGCTCTTTTTTCCTCATTTTTAACACTTGTAAATAAACTGCACGTCTTCTTTTATGGCCACTAGAGGGCTCCATCGAGTCAAGAAATAAGGCCAGAGATTTTTTTTTTGTTCATGGTAAGCTTTTAACTGTGTGCGTGTGCTTAATTGTGATTAATCACATTTTTCAAGTCCTCTTTTTGTCAGCTTGTAACAGATATTTACTTGGATCGTACCCCGGAATAAAATGTAACTGTAAAATCACCAAATGTGAATTTTATTTTAATTGGGCGGCGCGGTGGCCCGACTGGTTAGCAATACAGAGGTCGTGGGTTTGATTCCGGCTCGGTGGAGTGTGCATGTTCTCCCCGTGCCTGCGTGGGTTTCCTCCCACATTCCAAAAACATGCGTGGCAGCTCGATCGTGAGCGCTATGTGTGCCTTGCGATTGGCTGGCAACCAGTTCAGGGTGTGACCCCGCCTACTGCCCGAAGGCAGCTGGGATAGGCTCCAGCACCCCCCCCCCAAATATGCCCATTAATTTGGAATAAATTAAATAAAACTGAGTTAAAATATTTTTTAATTAATTTGAAAATGCAGTTAAAACCTTTAAAATGAACCTCCATAGTTAAGGCTTTAATTTTGACAATCTAATATATATATTAGATATATATATAGTTTTGCTGGTCGCCAGTATCAAACGCTGCCGTTTATTTGTTCAGGTGAATGACGTCAACTTTGAGAACATGAGCAATGACGACGCCGTGAGGATTCTGAGAGAGATCGTTTCCAAAACTGGGTAAGAAGTTTTGTTCACTGCAAGCTGCCTCCTTCGTTTGGCGGCCAAATGCAAGCCAGGTCTTTGTGATCCGGGAAAAATGAGACCGAGATGAATCATCTGCAAAATATTAATCATGAAAATAAGATGATTTGCCGTCATCTTCAACTTTTTGTATTTCCATCCCCAAAGTTGAATCTGGCTTTTTGCGGGCTCTTCAGTCTTTTCTTGTTTGCTTTAGCTTGAGATTCCAATAATTCCTTTGTTTTGTCTTTTTCTTCCTGAAGTTTCTCAATCTCCCGGCTCTTCTGAGTGACGATGTGTTGACTTCACCAATCACGGTCAAATTTGTGTGAAATTGGGGTCAGCGGAAAAAAGAAAATGCTACTATTTTAGGTGGTTCTGATTAAGCCCAGATAATGCTCAGATGTAGGCTGAGTTGCACAAGGTTAAAGGTCACAATATTGGTGGTAAAATGATTTTTTGGGTATTGTTTTTTTTTAATAATTAATTTATTTTCACATCGCAAACACTTAACGTCTGCGCAGGGGTGTGTGGACTTTTCCGATTGTTGAGTTTGCTTGCAATTTGACTGAGCGGCTTTCTTCTTTTCAGGCCTATCAGTCTGACCGTTGCCAAATGTTGGGACCCCTCCCCTCGAAGCTACTTCACCATCCCTCGAGGTAGGACAACTCGTGGAATGGCGTCAATGTTTAGTTTGAAGTGGAAAGCAAAGTTGGTTGGTTCGTTCTGTTCTTGTCATGATGAGCAGCTGAGCCCGTGAGACCCATTGACCCCGCCGCGTGGATTTCACACACCACTGCCCTGACGGGACCGTATCCCCACTACGGTAACAACGCCAACGCCACCCTCGCTTTATGATGTCCTACTGATTACGATCAAGTGTTTTGTTTTGGGGTTTTTTCTTGCAGAGTTTGACGATTTGCCTCTATCAACAAGCAAAACAGACATGGCAACCATCGTCAAGATTATGCAGTTGCCAGACTCAGGCCTGGAGATTCGGGACCGGATGTGGTTAAAGATCACCATTGCCAATGCCGTCATTGGTGAGGACAAGAACTGGACACTAAACTGTCTTTTTTTTTTTAGCTGACCCAAAGTTTAGATGAAGAGCGGCCAGGTGATCTTTTGATTTGCACATCTGCCACACAGTTGGCGGGGCTGTTGGTTCGAATCTCGTCATCATGCTTCTTCGGTATGAGGAACCTAAATGAAATTGCGTGAGAGAGCGGGAATGGTTGTTGGTCTCTCTGTGGTCGCGATCGGCTGACGGTCGCCGCGGCTCTCGTCCAAAGTTTGTCGGGTTATGCCACCGCGCCCCGGCAACCTTCATGACGATGAAATATTGTCGGGCGCTGGAAGCCAGTGAAGAGAGGCCAAGATTGGGGTGACGTGATCCGTCTTCCGAGAGAAGGCGGGCCGCAGCATTTTGGAGCAACCGGAGACACGTGTGGGAGGACTGGCTGACTCCAAAATAATCTCGCCGAGATGTAACCACGGCACGGATGACGGTTTTGAAAGAAAGGGCTTCACTTTAGCCAGCTGCCGAAGATGAAAGAAGTTGGATCGAGAACAGCGCGGATTTGCCCATCCGATTTCAAAGCCCAGTTGGACGCGGTCGGCTTTAGATGAGGTTGCTCAAGCCCGCTTGACACCTGAAGTCAAAGATGAATGAAGTTGTCGCGACTTGTGCAGTCGCCGCCGTTGAGAGATTTTCTTGCGTCGTCAGGCGCTGACGTGGTGGACTGGCTCTACTCGCGAGTGGACGGCTTCAAAGACCGGCGGGATGCCAGGAAGTACGCCAGCAGTCTGCTCAAACACGGCTACCTGAGACACACCGTCAACAAGATCACCTTCTCGGAGCAGTGCTACTACACCTTTGGGGACCTTTGCCAAAGTAAAGTATCTTCAACGCCACGTCTTGCCCAGATTGGACGTCATGGTGGCCTTGTTCTTTGTTCTTTGTCAGACATGGCGTCGCTCAACTTAAACGAGGGCTCCGGCGGCGGCGGCGGCGGCGGCTCCGAGCAGGACGCGTTGGCGGCCTTGCCCCCCTCCGCCAATCCCTGGCCCATGGGGGGGCAGCCGTTCCCCTACCCTCCCTTCGCGTCGGCGCCCCCCTGCTTCCCGCCCGGATACTCGGACCCGTGCCACAGTTTCCACAGCGGCAGCGCGGGCAGCCAGCACAGCGAGGGTGAGTACAGGCGAGTCGGAGCAAAGAGCAGCGTGCCGAGTCGCGTCATCCTCAATCGAGGAAAACAAAAAAAAAACGTTCTGGCTGTTTTGACGGCTTCCTGCCCATTTTCTAATCAAAACCGTTGAACTGTCGTAGCTAAATTTAGTTTGACGCTGCAACAGGAAGCTCCTGCAAAGGTTTTTCCGTTTGCTTTTTGCTTTATGCCGCATTTAATGAAAAAAAAAATCAGCATTGACAGAAAGATTGCTAACATAATGTCAAAAATGACGACTCGCCTCATAGCTCAAGTTGAATCTCGGTGGCTTTTTTTTTTTCTTTTTGGGACACACATTCGACTACCTACGGCATCTGCTCGTGCCAACATCTTGTTCTGATGATGATGAGGATGAAGCCAGTGGTGCCTGGCCCTTCAACTATCGTCGGCCGTCCAAGCAGGCGCATGGCTCGCCGTTCGTCTGCGCGCGATCCCATCCATATACTGGACATTTTTTGTCGGCGTGCAAAGTTCTGGAAAGTTGACCGACTTTTCTGTCCTTGGTGACGAGTCCAGATTGGTCGCCTGATCTTTGTCTTCTCCTCGGATGCTCAGCTGAGCTCAAAGTCAACCTTGGAATGTTCCTTTTGCAACCTGGAATTTCACAAACAAGCTGAGCAAAACTCTTTTCAAGCGTTGAAAAATTCACTTGACGTGTAATTGTCGAAAGTTGGATTCCAAATCGCAACAAAATTATTTTGCTTGGATTTCAAGAACATGCGCTGGAATGACCTCCCGTGCAGACTCTTTGTGACGTCGTTTAACTTCTCGAGTACTTCCTTGAAAATACTCTCTAATGTTGAATATATTTGTCCGAATCACATTTTAGTTTTTCGCTTCAGCTCAATGGACTTTGCGCCGCCCCTTCTGCTTGGCCACCAAAATGGCGGCGCGCTGTCCTCATTCACTTCAGTATCAACTGCATTCATACTTAATATTTATACATTTATATTTTTAGGCATTTGTGACTTTTGGAAAGGATGAAGAATACACCGTATGCTTTTAACGAGAGCTTGGATTCGCCCTGAAAATCCCGATTCGCAATTTGTGTTGACGTCAACGAACGACTTCCGGATGGAATCGACTGGTTTTACTTTTGTCAACTAAAGAAATGAAAACTCCAATTTGATCAGAATTGGAAATGGTAGGCAGGGTGCACTTAAGTGGCGCTTTTTACCTGCACCGCAGGTGTCAAACTCTGGTCCTCGAGGGTCGCGACCTCGCATGTTTTAGATGTTTCCGTCCTCCGACACACCTGATTCAAAGGATCAGGATCATTTTCATGCTCCTTTCCAAGGTTTGCGGAAGAACTGATCGTTGGGAGGATGGAAACCTCTAAAGCGTGCCGGCTAGTGGCCCTCGAGGACCGCAGTTGGACACCCGTCATGTGCGCCATACCGTGCGCAAAGCACGTAGCAAAGGCCGAGACCTTCCGCTCGCGAGCTGGGAAGACGCCGTCCTCGGCTCGGTGGGTCGCCGTGACGAAACAAAAGGCCGGCGACATTTATGGACTTTACGAAGCGTACGCTTTCGACTTCCTGCTCGTGAGCCGGCTAATTCTCATTTCCATTGAATGAGCCTCGCGATCCCAAACGAGACGACGTACTTTGTGGCTAATGACCCTGAGCGCAAACGCCGTCCATTCCGCTGCTCGACGTAAACATCAGAGCGCAGCCGTGCGGCTTGTTTTCATTCGGAACACGATGAATCCATCCCTCAGTTTCTTTTGCGCATTTGTCTCGTGCGCGTGCATGAACCATTCGTGTGCAATCTGCGTTAGCGAGCGGGGAAGATGTGTGTAATTGTGTTGTTCCCTCTGTTTCTGCTGGGCAACGCTAGACTGAAGGAGGATGTAGTCCCGGGACACCGGGGGAACCGGTAAGCCTCCTCAAATTTGCTTCATCCAACACCTTCGCCGCCGCTTTCTCCTTCTTCCCTTCCTTCCGACTTGCTCTCTTCTCTTCTTCTTGCTTGTCACTCCGTCTGCCCGCCCATTCCGTTAACGATCCTGTGAAGTGAAAGCCGTCAGAAAAGTGCTGCTGTCTGATTTGGTATTGCCAATGACGTCATGTTGCTCTTCAAACGTGTGACCAATCAAGCTGCCTTCGGCAAAACAAAGTTTCTTGGTCTGGAAACTTTCTCATTCACGCCGGCATTTTGAAGCGGAGAACATATTTGTGCCTCGCGCCAAGTAGTGCTCGCTCGCCCGCTAACATCCTTCTGGGCCTCCTCTGGCCCGGCGGACGGGCAACGAGCTCGTCCGCCGCGTCTCCTCCTCGCTTGGGCGTTCTTTAAATTACGGCCGAGAGGATGAGCCGAAAATTCTCAATCGCTCTTGGTGAGCGCCGATGCGTACGAAGGCACGGCCTTGTTTTCTAGCGAGGGGGGGGGGGGGCCGCTCATGACGCAAGCTTCCGTATTTGCCATTCTAAAAATCCGGAAATGCTGAAAAACGGCTTCACGCGATTTGGCCACAATTCACTTTGTCGTCATTTTCTTTGAGCATTTCCAGAGCGAACCCAAATTTCACTTGACGGGGTCTTTCACTTTTCATCTCTTGCGTGTGCTCGTTTGTCTCGTGCGTCATCCCTCTCTTTTCATCCTGTGCCGCGACGTACTCGGACTCGGCGGCAATGCCCGACGTTGCGCTCTTTCTTTTCGAGCCGGCATCGTTGGGCTCGACGCAGTTTTGCACTGACGAGACGGCGGTCGGCCGCATGACCAAACGAATGATTTGTTGCTCAACGCGGACGGCTCTCCGCGGAACGTGTTGAAAATGGATCTTCAGCGTGCGCTCGAAAGGCCTTTGCTTTGCAGCCGCGACTGCAAATTCAAAACGGAAGACGTCAGATGGGTTGAAAAGGTTTCGTAAATGCGTGGCGTCAAAGCGGAGAGTGCACGTGCGAAAACGTGAGTACGATTCGGCCCGGTGTAAATCTCGAGTCGATGTCTTTGCGAGATATAAACGATGAAATCGTCCTCAATCGGCGGACATTCGCAAAATATTCCTGCGATGGCATCCCGCTAGCACGAGTTCTGCTCACGACAAATGTTTCTTTCGTGCTATTTGGGGAGCGCATTTCCCCTTCAATAAATTAATGTGTTTCCTCGCTCGCGAAAATAGAAATTTTGCCGCGTGACGTTCTTGGGAGTTCATCAACTGTGCCGTCGGTTTCTCTCAATTGGTCGGAAAATGATCTTTTATTGTTATTTTCTTTCCTGACTGCAACTTGCGTCGTCACAGGAAGAATATTCAAATGCTCGACCGCTTGTGACAATTAAAGCGTGTTGCCGAGAAATCAGATCCTCATGATTTGATGATGCAACGTATGCTTGACGCCACGTTGTGATGCAAAATGGGCGTCGTCCTGGCGTGCGCGCGACTTTGTTGTTCTCCAGCTGACGTAGGGCAACTGTGTCTTGCGGACAGGAAGCCGCAGCAGCGGATCCAACCAAAGCGCGGGCAAGGACCAGGCTCACAAGGTGCCGCGCAGCGAGTCGGAGGCGGCCGCCATCGCCATCGCCACCGCCACCGCCACCGCGCGTGGAGGAAGGCGCGCCAGCCAAATGAGCCATCGCAGCCACGCCCGGTCCAGTCGCAGCCAGTCGCACGGGAGCCAGCCCGCCTCCTTCACCTACGGCCAGGCGGCGGCGCCGGGCTCGGGCTCCTGCGCCCGCAGCGAGCCCGGCCACGCCTCCTCCTACGGCCCCCCCGGCTTGCCGCCGCCATATTGTCTGGCCCGCCTGGCGCCCAAGGCTTGCGTCGGCAGCAGCACGCCACCGGGAGCGCCTCCCGGGAGAGAGCTCGCCGCCTTCCCTCCCGAGCTCACCGCCAGCCGCCAATCCTTCCAGCACGCCATGGGCAATCCCTGCGAGTTTTTTGTTGACATCATGTGACGGGACAGTGCTTTGACAACAAACCTGCCGCCGCCGCCGCTCCCTATTTGAGCGACGCCCTCGAGCGGCTCGCGTCCGACCCGCCGTCGGGCTCTTGTGTGGCCAAAGTGTACAGTTTGTGAAGTGCTGTTGGATGTGGTGATTCGATAAAGCGGCCGAAGCGAGCCGTCCTTCATTCCATCTTGCATGATCTCCCCTGCGAGACCTTTTTGCCGGCCAGGCCTGGATCTCAATCCCCCAGACCGCCGACTTCCTACCACGTGTCCCTCGAAGCGCTGACTTGCCAGCCACTTTTGGTCTTCTTGGTCTCGCTTGTTTTGTAACGAGGCGACCTGGCGCTGACGTCGAAGACGTTTGGTTTATTTGGGCCGCCTCTCGCCAACGTTGAAAAGGAACAATGTGTACACCGGAGGATGTTTGTGTTGTTATTTCTGTGATTACGTCGCATCGATTTTGTCATCCACTGTGGCCGACTGACAATCACTCATCAGCCGTCTGTCAATCAGCGGCCACTTTCCGCAGTCGTTGCTCGGCTTTGTCGAATGTATCGTCGTCGGCGTCGGACGCTTGAAAGTTGACCGTCACGTTTGCTTTTCAAGTGACGTGAAAATTGGATTGCAAACAGTGGCAACTTGAGACCGCCTCCGCTGGGGCCGTTTTGAATCGTCCTCCCGTCAAAGCGATTGGACCACACGTTTCTACATTCTACATTTTGTAATCTGGACAGTTTTCTAATCAAAAATGCTTTTTCTTTTTAGCAGCATTAGTCACCACTCGTCCACAGATTCCCCCGAACGTATTATCTTTACCTCTCGATCTGCACTTGGCATCTATTAGTCATTGAATGTGTGACACGATCGCAAGCTGGCTGCTTTGCTTGTGACTTGTTGCTCACGTCACGCGGCCAAGAAAGCCGGCGTGATGAAGCAAAGCCAAAGCAATTTTTGCTTCAACATCATCAGGCACTTGACAAGTTCAAACCCGGCCGGTCTCGCCCCCGCCCCAAAAAGTTGGATGAGCACTTTTCCAAGTGGACTCTCCCGCCCGCTGTTTGCAATCGGATTGAAAAACAAAAAAGTTAATTGTACATAGAAATTGATTATATATGATTAAAAATCTCTATGTTGGAAGTTCTTGCTGAATCTGTCGCGCTTCGTCAAGTTCAAACATTTGTCTTTGCTGAAAAAAAAAGTACAGAGAGAAGATCGCTAGGTTTCAAGCGTGGGTCGTTAACAAAACGATTTAAATAACGTGAATCCCCCAAAATGAATCCGAGGTGTCATGTCGCAACAACGCCAACGTGAGCTGACATTTGCGTTCAACTGCCAGCGCACGCGTGGGACTTGAACGCCTCACTGCTACGTGTACTTTCCTAGTGGGTGGATTTCATTAACATGCTCAACTTTTTACAACACACGCGACCCTTTTTCTCCGAAATGAAATGAGCGATGCAACGCGTGTGTGTGTGTGTGTGTGTGTGTGTGTGCGCCGCGTTCCCCCCCACAGGAAGGACGTGAGCTCAGCGGCCCCCCGTGACGCAAACAAGCGGAGCCCGCTCGATCTCCTCTCTCATTTTGGTACTCGTACATGAGTGCTGCACGATGCTATCTTTGCTTTGTGGCAAACTTAAGAGGAAGTGGAAGGTCGGGGGAGGGGGGGGGGTTTCTAACTTTGCATGCGAGATTCAGTAAAGATGCTCTCCAAATCAGCCAGTTGTATTTTGAAACAGGAGGGCAGCTCCTCGAATATTTTTGAAACACTCAGTGACCCCCCCCGCCCATGACCAAAGGTAAACTGAGCGCAAGTCACATCACGAGGGGAACATTTGGAATTTGACTCAGCCACCTCGAGGGAAACGCCCCAAAAAAGTGACTCATGTGATTGATGTCTGGTCACATTGCAAAATGAGTAATTGCATTGTTGTGATTCAGGCTAAAAATTGAAATCCATTTGGTTTTTTTTTTAGGGGGGGCAACGGCTTAAATCCTTTCCATCTCAACTATGTGACGTTGTCAACAAAGCAAATCCTAATGAATTGGATTTGATCCAGCGAAGTGTCTGCAAAGTGGAAATGTGGCAATCTCGTTCGAACATTTTGGCCGGTGTCATCCGGGCAGGTTGGAACAGCCGCAAACGCAACAAGTGGAATTGCACGGCTGGCAAAAGAAGGAAAACGCAAGGCTGCAGGCTTGATTGCCCGAAACCAAAGCAGCGAAGGAGGCAGCTGAGTCATGTCATGAGAACTGAAGTAAGTGACGCATGGCTGCGGGGAGAAATCCGAAAAGTCCACGTCGCCACGCACAACAATAAATTGAATAGCTGGACGCGTGGATCACCTTTCAGGCGTTCATTTCAGGAGCACACAACTTTCATTTCGCTTTTCGTTTGGCCTGACACAGTCCATTGAAGCAGCGTTCCGAATTGCGAGGGGCGTGTCCAACGGCCCGTCATTGGAAGGATCTTGAAAGCATGAAATGGTTCTGAGCGTTTTGAACTGGTCAGACACAAGATGGCACAGAAAGCGACCGGTCAGTTAGTAAGTCAGAACAGACGAACACAACAAACCGGGGTGACAGTCAAAGAAATATATGACAAAAATATATTCCAATGTGTGACGTCATCATCAGGCGCCAAGGCATCTAGCAATTCAAACACATCTGTTAGCAGTACCGACACCGGAACAAAGCAAGAAAACTTTGGATTTGACAGAATTACAACTCAGCACAAGCAGGCCAAACGTCCGCTTCGCGTTGAAACTTTCAGTCATGATGAATGATATCATTTTATTTTGTAGCAATGTTTTGTCTCCCACATCAGCTATTGAGTTGCAAATCCAAGATGGTGGCGCAACAGTACGAGGTTGTGGAATAGACACTGAATGGGTTGACTGTGGGGGGGTGTAAAACGACTTTTATTTGTTTGTATTTATGTCAACAATGTGAGTTGTTTGTGCCAAACCATCGTGTTGATTTATTTTTACTTAAAACTTTAAAATGCGTTCAATGCAAGGTTCTTGAAACTCTTTTGTGTGTGTGTGAGAGGATTATTACTTCTTATTTTGAAATTCCGTGTAGGAGTTCCTTCCTTCTTGAATAGTCGAGCCTAAAAAAAAAAAAAGCCCGCGATGAGGAATAATGTCCCCATCGCTGCCATTTGACCTGTCCGAATCCGCAGCATTGACTTTGCCGAGTTGTGTGTGAAGGATTATTGCTCTGGCTCAGATGTGTCTTGACCTTTGTCCTTTGTCAAGAGAGAGGACAAGCACAAAAGCGAGACGTACAATTTGATTTAAAAAGAATAAGGAACATGCAAGCAAATGCACTCTTGAACTCCACCCAGGATGGCTGCGGCTGATCACAATCCAAGTGCAGCTTTTGGCAAACACAAACAAAAACTTTTCATCTGCTGACCTTCAAATTCAGTTTTGTCTCTCGGCATAGTGAGAAATCAATATAAGGGTAATAGAAACCGGAACAAGCTGACCTTGTTTTTTTTTTTGTTTGTTTGTTTTTTTTGAGTCACCCCCCCCCCCACTCCATGTGCCCTGCGATTGGCTGGCAACCAGTTCAGGGTGTGCCCCACCTACTACCCGAAGACAGCTGGGATGGGCTCTGCTTGCATTTATTATTTCTCCTCTGTGAAGAAAAAGTCATTTGAATGCAGATGAATTGCGTGAAACTGTTGTTGGTTTCTCTGCATGACACGTTGGTTCTGCCGCCGGGTGGCCATGCACAAGGCGCTACAATGGCACACAAATGGTTTCATTCTTTTTCAATTCCTATTGAATGATTTTGATCACGAGATGTTTTTATAAACTAAATTTACAATAGAATATTGTATAGTGAGTGTCACGATTAAACAAAAAAAAAACACCTAAAACTTGAATTTCGCCTTGAGGGGTTATAAAATGTGTTGAATTGAATTCAAGTGGTTTGAAAATAAATTTTAATGTTTAAAGCTTTAAAAAAAGTAATCCCCCACCCCCAAATAAATAAATAAAATAAAACTAAAAACCTCCCATGGCCATTGTGTTCGGTTATGTTCCTTGGGAAAAATTGTCCCCTGTCAGAGGCCAGTATTTCAGATGAAATATAAAGAACTTTTATTTAAAATATGCACTGAATAGTTGAGTCTGTTAAAAAAAAAAAAAAAAAAGTCCCGCCCCTCCAAGCCTTCACCATCCCACCCCCGGTAAGAGGGGAGACAAAAGACGAGGACTTGAAGAACATGTTGAGTTTTGCCACCAGTCGCACCACAGCTGAGAAGCGCAGACGCACATTTTGTCAGCGCGAGCGTGATGGCTGTGCTGGGGCCCCTCCTCGTGCCATCGACCCCCCTCCCCCTCCGGCTCCTCCTGCTGCTGCTCATCGGGGGCACCCTGAGCAGCCTGGAGTTGACGAGTCGAGGCTGCAGGACATGGAAGGCCAGCACGCGACGGCCGCACCAAGTTTGCTGTGACCAATGTCATCCGGGTGAGTTGAGATTCTTCACTCCCTCTGACGACATCTTCGCTTTCCATCCGTGACTTTAGCTACGGCGACACCGATGCTCATCAATCGATCTGCTTGCGTGGTCTGCACTGCTGAAGAATTGTCATTAGATGTTCATGACGTGAGGCTCGGCCTTGGAAAGAAGCCGTCATGAACCCTCAATGTGATTTTTGTTGTCCACTTGCGCTCGCCAGCCTCACGTTCTCTATCGGGCGGTGTATCTGTGACGGAGACTGACTGCGTGTTGCTTCAATAGGCTTGCTTGCGTTTAGTTTGTTTGGCCTAACGGCCCTGCGAGGGAAACCAGAATTACGATGTGGCCAGCGACAACAATGAGTTTGACGCGCCTGCGCAAAAGTGAAAGATCGACCGACTAAGAAAAAAAAATGAAAATCAAAGAAAAATCAGTGAATGACGTGCAGCAACTTTTTGTGCAGGCAACCGGCTGGTGTGGAGCTGCGGTGCCAACCCTCAAGATCTTTGCACTCCGTGTGAGAACGGAACCTACACAAAGAAGACCAAAGACTTCAAATGTTCCAGATGCACTCAGTGTGAAGGTCAGGCTTTTTTTTTTTTACTACATTTTGGAGCGTCTCGAAACCTTTCACGAAAAATGTGCCGGGCTTTGCAGGGGCGCAAGTTCTGGCAAAGGCGTGCACAGCCACCAGCGACACGCAGTGCCGCTGTCAAGAAGGACTGACGTGCGGCGACGAGCGCTGCTCCTTCTGTCGCAAAAAGTGCGGCAGAGGCGAGGAGCCCGCTGACGATCGTAAGCACGTCGCTCACGTTTCCACTTGAGGATCATTTCCAAAGTCAACCCTTTCCACTTTGGCCAGGATCTTGCAGAACTTGCGCCAATGGAACCTTCAGTGACCAAATCCATCACAAGTGCAAACCTTGGAGTAGCAAGTAAGATGCGCCTCGTCACGTCAATGGCAACCATCGTTTGCCGCTCGACTCATAACGCGCTTGAAATGTTTTTTTGTTTTTTTTTCCAAGGTGTCGCGATCCGCATGAAATGATCGTGGCCCCGGGCGATGCCTTCACGGACATCAAGTGCGTCAACGTTTCACGCAGCGGTCTGAAACGTGCCGGTATGATGTCACTTGGCTTTCTGCGCGTCACTCGAATGCAACCGTTTGCAAAAAAATCTCTTGTGACATTCACAGCCGCTTGTGTCTTCCAGAATCGGACTTTTCGCGGCAGCTGCTCTTGTCCGTGTTGCCCAGCGTGTGCTTGATGGTCTTGAGCGTCGCTCTGATCGTGGCCGTGTTGTGCCGCAAGAGCAAAAAGAAGAGAAAAGTGGCGATCGCGCCGGTGGCAGCCGCAAGCGCAGGTATCGTGTTCCAAGTGATTCGGTGCCATCTGAGTTTGAATTTGAATTGCGCTTTGTAAAAAAAAAAAAAAAAAAACTTCACTTCACTATGATGACAAAGTATTAAGGATGCACGTTGGTTCAATAAGAAGCAGACACGTGAACAACGTGAACGCCCTCCATCATTTAAGTTGCGCATCCCTGATATCAAACATGAAAGAAAACAAAAAGTTGCATCGCTGAGAAATTCCAATCCAAACTCAAATGGCAATGCAATGCTCACGTGTCCTCTCGCCTTCTTTAGATGAGCCCAAAACATTAATCGCCATTGAATGCAGTTTCCACGAAGCTTGTGAAGAGCAGGGCAGCAGTTTGTCGTCGTCGGCCTCTGACGAGTCCCGACACCAACTCGTGGTGTGAATGAAATGACATTTCCACGCTCAACGGAAGACAAAAACAAAGCCGTGCGCCGTGCGGCTTCCATCTTTGTTGTATGTGCTGCTGCCTTCTCTTGATCCGTCGCTGGAACAAAAAAACAAAAACATCCTGAGTCCGGGATGCCACAACGAGGGGGAGGGAGGAAGCTCAAAGTTCTTCACTCGCAGTCCTAATTCCAACGTGTCGATGTTCCGTTGGAACGACGGCCGCTTTGACTTGGCCTTCTTGCGACATCCGCTCTTTGTTTGCGTTGCAGAACAGAACAATGGTGCTGTTGTTGCTCAGCGCTGCCTCGGCACATTTCATGAACCTGATAAGAAGTGCGCTGTGCGTTTTGTTTCCTTTCAATGTGCGTATATGTTCCGATAGGGCAGCTGTGTTTGGCTCACGCTATTTTGTGCAAGCTGGAACTCGCTGGCTTGCACAAAGTGAATGTCCAACGTTGCCTCCAAGTTGAGATCCTGAAGAGGATAAGAAGTCGTCCTGGATGGATGGCTGGAGATTGCGTTCAAGCGTGAGAGGATGCTTTTGATTTCGAGGAAACCGTGTTCGGTTTGACGCCTTCGGGAGAAATGTTGAACGGGTCACACAACAAACGGGAAGCCAAGCCCACCCGACCGCATCCTGTACTTATTTTGTCTGCTGGCATTTGAGTGGGCAGCAAGCCGCTGCATCACAGCAAGGGGACTGTTAGCGCCATTTCACAAATGTTTATATTTTTATGGATAATGATTGAAAATATTTGTTTTTTGCCATTTGTATGTTTGTGAGAAGAAATTACACATTTCTTTGTCTTTTGTAATTATTTTGATTTGTGGAGTGAAATGTGTCAACGTTAGAGGGCGCAATTCTTTATTTACTGTAATGCACGAAGTAGAAAGTTTTTTGGTTGAAGAAGAAATAAAGATGATGGCGAAGGAGCAACACGGTTTTTTTTACCGTGCTTCGACCATCAGTGTTTGTTCATGCGTAAAAAGTTGTTTTTATTCGCCATCTAATGAAGAGGTTGAACAACGAAAATAAGAAACTAAAGGAATCTAAAATAACCTCTACAGGGACTTTTCTCGGAATTGACCGAGCTTCTCATCTTTCTCCAAGCAGAAATGGAACATTTTCAAAATGTCCCGTGTGGGTGATTACGAAAGCGAAATCTTACACACGCACTGTGGCATTTGAACAACGTACCTTTGACATTTGTACAATTGCCTTCTTTTACTAAAAAAGAAACAACGAAGCAGATCATTTTTATTCCACAGTTTTTCATTTTGCAGCATGTTTTTTTAATAGTCCATCTATGACTGTGTCAGGCCAGCCTCCACATGCAAAGATGAAGTCAAGCCAGCCGCCGCTGTTCTTTTTAATACTGCGCATCACGGTGCATTACGGTAAGGCGCCGAAAGCGCTTGTTGTTGGCCAACTTCAAAATAAAAGCTCACAAACTCACGTATGCACGTCAGTGGTTTGGATTTAAAATCATGTTATTAAGCTTCTCTGTTCACACAGGGGAATGCAAACTGTCTCAGAATTGCGCCAAGAAATGTTCTGAATTGAGATAGAAAGAGAAAGTAATGGCAACTGTGCATCAATGGCTGACATTACAACTGATTTGAAAAAAGAATTAAAAATTCAGTTTTTGTTATCCCGCCACCAGACCAGTGCTGGGGAACACTAGATCGCCCCAGGTATCCAACCAAACCCCTTTCATTCAAATCTGACGTGGCATTTTAAAATAAAAGGCCAAAGAAATAGTAATGCGTGGCTTCAAACTAGGTCTGGGTGACATAAAATCAATATCGCGATAAATTGAGCAATTTTACCTCGATAACGATAAATGCACGATAAATTCCTCCCGTGGACCAAAATCAAAATAAATGCAGGAAATGAATATTAACTGCTTTTTTTATTGACCAACTAGTACACGTGACTTTCAAAGAAAAATAAAAGTACAAAAATCATTTGTAGAAACATTCCAAATAGCTTGCTTTGCATGACTTGAACAATGTCACAAAAAACAGGAGAGAAAAGGTGCCTCTCGTAAAATCTTTTTCTGCAAATAGATTGCGCCAAGATGCTGTAAGATTGGTGTGGTCTCATGTAAACTATATAAATAATGCCAAATACAAAAATGCTAAATAAAATGAAAAAAACTGTCAATATAAGCCAAATAAACAAGTGTGAATAATCGGGAAAATGTGCCATCTCGTGTACTCGGGTGCGCAGTTGCCACTTGTTGTCTATGTAATGCACAGTCAGGCTCAAACGGATCCATGTTGTTAGGGTTTCCAGCTAGGGTTCGGGTTTCCAACTAGCGTTCAGATGGGCGGAGTCACGTGACTAGACGCATTGTAGCCGTCTTAAAGGGGCATGAACATTGCCGCAGACAGAAAAGACTTCTTTTTTTTTTTTAAACACCAAATTTAACGACATGGGCAAAATGATGTTGGTCATTGTCATAAATTTCGGTGACGGTAAATTTTGGGTTTATTGCCCAGCCCTACGTCAAACTCTTTAAATTGTGATCCTCAGTTCAAGTTAAGAGACAAACTAAACTTAAAACAGTCACAGCAGCCAATCGTAGCAAATACCGTCGATGATGGCGGCATTAGTCAGCAAACTCACGTCTCTTGTAAAACAAAAGATACTTTTTGTATCCCGTGGAATTCATAAAAATTTCTCACCACACAAACAACTCTCATTCAGCTTGCTCGTATTTCTTTTTTAATTGTATTTCTTTAAAAACTCCGTTAATAATTAGCTTGTATGTTATGCAGCGCAATTGTTCCTCATTAAAATGCATCTTACGTCGATGTTTCCTTCTTTGTGGGGGGGGCTGGAACAGATCAACGTCATTTGCATTCATTTGATTGGCCAACGATGATCGGAGATGCGAGTGCGTTGAGTTACGAGCGTGTCATCGACGTAAAGACGACGCTAACTCGTATCTCAAGGCGCAACTCTACATGCTTTATCGGACAATATGGTGATGATCCATCATTTAAAAAAAAACTCTAGCAAGACTAGAATGCATGTCAGGATTCTCTTGAACAATTTCATTTCATAGTTGGCAGGAACAATACATACAAAGCGGATGCCGGCTGGCAACCTTTCCGGTCTAAAGTGCCGGCGGGGTTCCGAAGCTCATCACGTTTGCAGTTTACAAAAAGATTGGCAACAACTTGCGTGTCATATTTAGTGTAAAAAAAGAAAAGCCAGTCCGCTCGAGCCAATAATGCAAAAACGTTATTGTTGCTTACAATTGTCCTTCTTTTCTTTGGATTTGGTGGGTCCGGCTTTGTCCTTTTGACGCTTGGTGGGCGGGATGAAGGTGGGCTCCTCGACAAAGTGGTGCAGGTCGGGGAGCGGCTGACGAGGGCCGCCCGCGTTGGAGGAAAAGGCAAAAGCAAGCGTGCTCTGCTCGTTGGCGGTGACGCTACCGCTTTGGCCCATCTGGAGGATGTCTGCTCCTTGCCTCTTGGCCTGGAAGGTTGGGTCCAGTTCCTCCGCAATGTTCCTGACCTGTTGCGATTGTCTGCAAAGTCAACACTTGCAGGTCAGCGAATGACACGCGCTCAAAACGGAGACAGGATATGTTTGGGCTTGGGCGAGTACGTTGTTATGGCGACGGGACCGGGCGGCCGGTTCTCGGGAAAGCCGTCCTCAGCGGGGCAGGGGAGCCCCTCCGAGTCCAGCCTCTCTCTCGGTACCTGACAAAAAAAAAGAGACCAAAAGTCGCTCACTGCCGTCGACCGTTAAATCCGTCAAGCGTTGACTATCATACATAAATAAATACAAAGAGCATGAACAAAAAGCTGGACTTGTGAAGTTTGGTCTCAAATTCACCTTTCCAACTGAAAGCCAACGAATGTCGAAAAACAAGCTCGCTCAAAATGAAGAACCGACGGCAACCGAACACAAAATGTCTCCCACCTGTTTGTCTCGCGGCGTTCTCCGGTCGTGCTGACTCATCGAGGCTCGGTGCTCTCGCTCCGATTGGCGGGAGATGCCATTTGTCTTGATTTCTTGCTTTTGCATATAGCGAGCGATTTCCTAGAGGGAAACCAAAGCAACGTTGGAGTCCACAGCAAAAGTGGCAACAATGTCATGTGGCGTTGACGTACCTCATCCTGGGCCACCTGCGCCAGCCGAAAGTCTCCATCGGGGGAACGACTACGCGGTTGTGAGGTCTGACCAGAAAAGGAAAGAGAATCTGAAAGTTCTTGATCAGTGAAAATGAATCTCCGTTGAAGAAGCCGAAATCACGCGGCGCTCAACAATGATCAAGTGAGCGCCGCCATTCCAAAGGGCTCGGGCGCATGGAGAGCTGGACGCCAGCCAAAGGCTACAGAAGCGGCCTCTCGGGACTTGGAGTGTCACCTCTCTGGCGGGAAAAGAGCCCGAGATGGCGAGCGAGGCAGAGAAGTTCCAACATACGGTCGGACTCGGCTCCACACGCAGCTCGGGCTCTGGTACCAGTCCTCCCCAGAGGGGTTGGACTCTTTGCCACTCTGGAGTTGAGCAAGCGGAGTCTCTGAGGTCGCAGACTCCTCGGATCCAATGCCGACTCTACGCGATGAGTTTGTTTTTGTTTGATCATGATGACCATCAGCATTTCTCTATGCAGCAGCTGCTTGCTTTTGAAAACCGCCGGCAACGTCCCCGCGCAACATGCGTAAGATTAAGTAGCGCCATCAAGTTGACTGGCATGCCGTTGTTCAAGTAATTATGACTCTTAACGACTTTTACATTCTTCAATCCCATACGTATAGACGCAGAATAAAACACATCCAAGTTTGAAAACAGTAAAAATGACTGCTCCGGTCGTCCTCGTGCTAAGAAGAGTAGCAAGTCCTTTTTTTTTTTTTTTTTTTTTTTTAAATGTCCTCACCCTTGCCAACAACTTCTCTTGCTCCTGCAGCTTGCGGGCCATCTCCTCATCATGTAGGACCTGCTGCAGGTCTCCCAGGTCCAGGCTCGTCTGCCTCTTCTTTGGCGGCAGTGATGCTCCTAAACATTTCACAGCGTCACATACGAACCAAAATGTCCGAGCACAAAAATTGAGTGACGAAACACAAAGCGGAGCAAAAGGCCATCAAAGAAAGCGGCCAGCAAATCACGCCAGAATGTCAACTTTCCATTTCTCCTGGCTAACTCAAGACTGAGGAAGAAAGTGAAACGCATGCTGACGAATAGGCGGCAGGAATGAAAATAGAAACGGTCGTGGGAGGAAAGCCCAAAGCACCACCGGGGCCAAAGTGTGTCGTGATACCGGCTGGAGAAGATGAGACAGAATTCGACAGAGATCTGAAAAATGATCCCAAGTGCTCCTCCTGCACGTCGCTCTTAGCTGAGCTTCTACTCGTTACGTACGGTATACCTGCTGCCGGGCGTCTTGACCCGAGCCAGCCGCCGAGGCTTCTCCGAGGGCGCCGCTCTGCCGCCTCCTCGTCTGAACCGAAATGTTCTTCCGAGGTCTCGTGCCGATGCCTGCCGGCGGTCCTCTCGGCCGTGTCCTCGCAGGCGGCGCTCCCCCTGTCGGGGCACCTCCATCTTCTACTGCCGCCCCTCCGCCCGTTGGACGCGTGCCGGCCTCCGCCAGTGATCTGAGAAAACTCTCCGTCGTGCGCCACAGTTCGGGTGACCCGCCCGTCTTCAGATGCTCGGTCATCTCCCTCACTCTTCTCCCTGGGACATAATCGCCTCCTTTCCCTCATGTCGCCGTGGAAACTGTGCCTGGCGGAGGCAGCTCTTTGGAAGGCTGTCGGATGCGGTTGGGCGTCACCATGGCTGCCGTCTCGGCTTTGGGTGCCGATTCTCAGCGGTGCGCCGCTCCCTCCCAAGCTCACAGGAACACCTCGCTCTCTGAGGACGCGGCCGAGCATCTCCCACACGCGCGTGCCGGTGTCGGTGTCGGGCCGACTGCCGGAGCTGCCGGCGTCCGCCGCAAAGTGGACACGTTTGTCTCGGTAGTTCCATGTTCTGCTGCCGTGTCTCGGGCGGTCGTGAATCCGAACAGATTCGCCGCGACAAAACGGCCGTTCTGCGGCCTCCGATGATCGAGAAGCTCCATTCTGAGCGCGGTACATCATCCGCGTCCCGTTTTCTACTGGGTGGTTCGTTCCCCGTGCCCAGTCCCGGTCCGTCCTCTTTTCTTGATCAGCATCTTCATAATACTGCTCCCGGCCATCAAGATCCTCAGCAAAGCTGCTGGGAGTGTCGCGACTCCCGCAGTCTCTCTCTCGAGGCAGACGTAATGATGACCTGCGATTGAGAGGCGCTGTGTTGTGTCTTTCATTTGTTCTCCGATCAAAGAAGACGGAGTCTGCATGCAGCGACTCTTCTAATTGGCTTCTGAGTAGCCTACGGGAATGTGCGTGGCCTTCAGGTGTCATTTTGTTGGAGGCTACCTCGCCAGCGTAGTAAGGCGGAGGAAGCCGGCTGTAATCTGGACTGTTTGGAGAGTTAGAATATCGCCACCTAGTGGTTGTAGGGGAGTACTGCACTTCGCCTGGATGATGTCTGCTGAGTGTATGCTGGTTTGGTGACGCAGAACCACTGGAGCGGCCTTTATTTATGCCAAACATGCAAACACAAAAGCAGGGGGGGTGCGTGAAGCTGTTAGCGGCGAATTGACAAGAGCAGTTAATGATGCACTAAATTAGGTTTCCAGATTTTTACAAAGGTGATGTACAATATGAATAACATCGCGCAGTCGGCGATAGCATGCAAATTATTGACGAGATACAGAAAGTGACTGCTACATAAAACTTGTTGGTGTTGCTTGAGTGCGAAAGCCGTTCATTTGAATCGGACTTTTTTTGTCAAGTCTGTACACTGGACAATCAAATGGGACCCAAACGGGTTTTACGAGTCCTTTGCCGATGGCCTAAAAGCATTATCAGAAGAACTGATCGAAATTCTGAAATGTGTTATATGAAACTGCCTTCCTTTAAGTCTTCATTTTAGAGGCTCCGCTGCCTCAAGTAAACGTCTGTTAGATTTGCGCTTTTGATTTTGTCCAATCAGATGGCAGGTTCTAAGTGTCGCCAATCTGCAATCAGCATCAGTTGTGCCGGCCAACATCATTTAAATATATCAGCAATGGGATTGGTCAGGTAAATCTCCACTGAAGGCCTCGCTTCCGAACGAGCCACACGGCACATTAATCAATGCAAGAGTTGCACGAAAAAAATTAATAAATAAATAAAATCGAATCCATGGTCCTTTGGAGTTTAAAAAAAAAACGGTTCCAATTCATATTACAACCATAATAATAAACACAGATCTGACAGTGAACATTATCTTCATAAAAGCAGACAAAAACAAATCAAATCAAGAGAAGAGCAGAACATCTGGCTCACGGTAGTCAGGGTGCTAGAGCCTATCCCAGCTGCGAACGGCACGCCACACCTTGAACTGGTCGCCAGCCAGTCACAGGGCTGACATAGACACCGTCACCAAGTGGGAACTGAACCCACGCTGTTGACCCGCTCATTGTAGTCGGAAAACAAAACAGAAAGCAAAGTGTACCTTGGCGGCGCTCCTCCTCATCTTCCCTGGCTCTCCTCATTGTCTGCGCTTCTTCTTCCTGCATCTGTTTCGCCATTTCCTTTTGACACACACACGCACACGCACGCACACACACACACACATTAGCTCGTACATAAACCCCCAAAGACTAACTAGGAAGGCTTCATTTCAGCTGGTTGGCCTGATGAAAAACGTTCACTGGGAATGTTGGGCTGTCGTGTAGTTCCCTTGACATCCAGCAGGTGGCAACACTACACAACGTGAAAGGCGGGGACTTTGTAGCCGAGGTTTTAAGTCTTCGATAAAACTTTTGCTGTGATTGTTTGGTGCGCACCATGTGTGTCTACATCTAATCACAACAAGCCATTTTTCACATCTTGTTTGGCCCAACTCAGACGTCCACAGGCCATTTCAACAAGTCGTACCTTGTCACTGGGGAATTCGTCCTCTGAGAGATAAGATAAGGCTCTCAGGCCTTTATTTAGAGCGCCTCAACAAATTCTCTGCATGACCCGCTCAACGTGAGCAGCATCTGCGTCATACGTCACAACCAAAACGAGCTAACGCGGGCGGCATATTTGGTCAGGCAGTTCAAATGTGCGTCAGCAGCTTTGCCAACATCAGCAGACAATTAGCCGTTTGCTATGTCAGCTTGAGTGCCACAGGGATTTGGTATTTTCTGCCACACAGCCTGACGCTGTCTGTTTCGAAATGAAAGGCATCAACTACCGGGAGGAAGCGACTGAACGACACCTCCGATCACTTAAGTAGTGGCATTAATCATCATTTGATACAAATATTAGCTCAAGACTAGCTATTTGCATTGACTGCTCCCCAAAGATTAGCCATGGGTTCCAAACTGGCGGGTCAACGACCAATGACAGTACAATGGCCTTTTTCACCTCTCAAAAAGGAAAACATCATGTTGGGTCAGGCACGCCGACCATTCCGAGAGCTTTTACCCACAAAACAATTTGTTTTTTTTGCGGTGTAACCATTTGCAATTGTTTTATGAGCCACGTAGAACGGTAAAGGAAATTGTTTTGAAGAGGTGGGACTGCCACAGTAGACGCAAAGCGGAACAAGGTGATTGATGGTGACCGTCTGTTTTTTTTGTGTGTTGAGGGCCAGATTTGTTCTTCTCCGTTTAGAAACGTTATCTCTCAGGACTGATGCCTTTTGGTTGCGTTTCTGCTTCCTTCGACATGAAGACGACATTTTGTGAGTCAGAATCCAGCATTTTTCCAATCTGCAAGTGGCTTCGGCGAAGTCCTGTTTTTGGTCTCTCATGCAAATGAGGACGCTGTCAAAATCTGAATAGCAAATGAATCCTCTCACCTCGTCGTCCCGTTCCCTCCTCCGAGCCTCGTCGGCCCGCCTGCGGATTTCCTCCTGGATGCCACAAGCATACTCAAAGTCCCGTTCCTCGCTGCAGGACAGCGACAAAAGGAAAAGGTCTCAAGCGACTCATCAATGAACCAAATATGCGAGATTGTGGGAAAGCAGCACAGGATGGCGGTGATGACGGTTGAGCAGTGGGCCACCTACACTTGACGGGACTTTTGCCTCAGCAGGGTTCTGTGCCGGGCCCGCCGCTCCTCCTCCTCATCCTGGAGCTGCTTTGCTACACGAATGTCACTCTGCACCAGCTGGCTCTTCTGAACGTTGGCGGTGTAGTAGTGCTCGACTAGGTGGGGAGCGAGCATTCAGACCGAGACGGGAGTTGCCATACAGAATTATACATAGCTTGACGTTCGACTCACTTTCCTGTTCCTGCAGGCTGTGGGCCAACACGCCATCTTCCAACACAGCAAAACTTTGGCACACTGAAACAACGGGACAGCGCAATTTAAAAAGTCAGCGCTAATTCCACCGAGCAAAATGACACGTGAGAATAAATGCGGTCAAAAGGTCAGAGATGTTTACACAAAGGAAGTTTAACCGCGGAGCAATTCTTACCACGAACAAAACTCAAAGCACCCACGGGTGACCTCTGGCATCGAGTCCCCTCGCACACCGTAATGATGCCATATTTATACATGATACATTCAATCATAAACAAAATCAAAGCCCACAGTTGCCCTGGCCTTAGCACAAGGTACTAACTTTAGTTGCTGCCCATCCATGTAACTAAAATTATTCTCAATGAAAATGGCGATCGGACATACATCATTTCAGAGCTCAAAGTCTGCTGAAGATTTCAGTTTCAGGAACCTCAAGAGAGTTGCAATGTTTCCTCCAACATGCACATTACAACGGTGGTCCCCCACCAAACCTATTTTCCACCGCGGACCGCTTCAGGCAAGTCCAGAACTTTAGCGGACGGGCAACCGGTGTTGCGCTGGCACTTGTTGCTAATGCTAACAGCTAGCTGCTAGCTAGTCGTAGCCACTAACACTTGTGTCGTGTCATACGACGACGGCGTCATGAAGTAACGCTTCGTTAGCATCCGAAATGAGCCACTGAATATCATTTCGGGAGGGAGTTGCGTTGATGTCACTGGCAACTTTTTTTTACATTTTGTACAAACGTGTTCATTGGATATTGATGTTAGATTGTCAACAAAATGTCCCTTAGCAAATTGATAAGAAATATAATTTTGAGAAGATCTCGAAACTCTGTGGTGCAAATATTGATGATGTGACAAATATTTACTATACTCAAACGAATCGGGTCGTCTGTTGTCTGTTCTCGTGTTGACATTTGTGTTATGTCGTGTCCGATTTCTGTGAATGCATCTCCGACTCACTGGACCTGAGGTGCGAGCGAGAGAGCGAGTGACCCGTAGAAAATGATTTAACGAGTTGCCCGGTGTTTGATCGGTTACGGCCGTTTTCTGTCAGACTAAAAAGTCGAGAACCGAATGTAATTCTGTTAATTAATTAAAGACGCTGCAATACGTTTGACGTCGGACCTCTTCGTCGTGGTGCCGTCATCCGTTTCTGCGTTCCGGTCTGAGAGCATTTTGCTAAATTGCTCACGTCGCCGTCGTCTTATTTGATGTTTCTATACGTAATGGTTGGAAAACAACATTTCTGTTCATAGCTGCTGGCTCTCCGCCCAAACGCGGTTCGAGTCAGACTTCTGTTAAAAGTCGAGCGTACGTCGAAGCACTCATTATTCTGTAATTCTTTAGCGATTAGCACGCTTAGCGCGCCTCGTTCGCTGACTCGTTTAGAACACTGCAGTCAGGCCGGCCTCCACTCGCAAAAACGAAGTCAAGCCAGTCGCCACTCTTTATTTTCAATACTGCGCAACACGCTGCATTACGGTAATGTGCCCAAAACGAAAACTGAATTTTCGAAATCGGGTGTAATGGTCAAATTTTGATATTTCTTTGGCCTTTTATTTTGAAATACCACATCAGATTTTGATGAAAGTACTTTGGTTGGATATCTGGGGTGACCTAGTGCTCCGCAGCACTGGTGTGGTTGCGGGATGACGAAAACTTCATTTTGAATTATTCTAGCCATTGGTATGGTAATGCACGGTTTTGAAAATAAAGAGTGGCGGCTGGCTTGACTTTGTCTTTACGAGTGGAGGCTGGCGTGACTGCAGTTTTAGAACGCTTCCTGTCAGCGGGGTCGTTTGTCATCGCGCAGCTCGTTGCTGTAGCTGTGCAGGGACTTAGATAGAATACAAATGAAGCTCGTACTGCTGCGACGCAAGATAGCTTGGCGGCTAGTATTCAAGTAGCGGCGAAAGAAATTGCGTCCGGGACAACGAGCAACAGGGCAACGCTTTTTTTTTTTTTTTTTTAAATCAGTACTGCGAGACTTACTGCGTGAACTAGGGACACAAAGCGCAGCTTTGACGATCTCAAATGTGCGTTGTCTGAGATTGCAACTTTGGTTCCAAAACCATACGTTGTTCAGCCGTACTATGGCGGAAAAACACAGCATGTTTCCCAGGGTACTGATGGGCACTCTGAAACCGAAGCTCCGGCGCACGCTTCAAAGCCGGAAATAAAATTGCTCCGTTCAGTCAGGAGAAAACACGTGACCTGTGATGTCCGAAACAATAACGGTTTCGTTTCGTTCTCTAAATGAACTCGAGTAAACCTTGTCAGTCTCCAACGGTGTGTGCGAGGCGTGCGGCGACCTCAACGCTCTAATACGATGAGCGTTAGTACTTCTCGGCAGCTTTTAGTTTTCAAATTAGGTGTATTCATTGAACGTAAGTATAGTCAGGTATACAAATAATTAAATGTATGGTTTTAAAGTAGAATTAGCTCGAGTCACAATTTTACATAGTAACCTAAAAATAACTCGATATATTTATATACATGTTTTGAAGCTAGACAAGTAGACGTGCATACGATCGTATATTAAGGTTTAATAAAATTCATAAAATGAATTTGACTATCCATCCATCTTCTGTACCGCTTCTCCTCACGCGGGTCGCGGGGGGGGCGGTGCTGGAGCCTATCCCAGCTATCTTCGGGCAATAACATATTTTAGTCTAAAGAATTAGGTATCCAATTATTGTTTCCGTGTGTGTATAGATGCCAATGTTTTACTGCCCAAAAGGCTCTACACTGGAGACTACAGTATATGACTGCAGTTCTATTTTTTCGCCACCAGATGTCATTATCACTTCAAACCATTTTGAACCGATTGCTTCAAATGGTTGAGCGCTTCATAAAAGCTTCATTTGCCCATCACTATCCCGGGGTAACACACTATTTGAGAACCACTGGAATAAAGGAAACCGAGAGGTAGAAACGGAAATCAAGGAAGCCGTTATACCACCACGCGGGGCAACTTCAAAGTAAAAGTTGTCGAAGGCAATTGCATTGGCATCAATACCGACATTTTTGTATTTGTTTGGCTTTATTTTGAAGTTAGCCATTGCGGAGGCGGCATGTTCGTTGAGTATGGTTGTCTGTCTAAATTACGGTGTCAGGATAAGAGAGAAAAAAATCCGCGAGCAGCCGGTGGCTGGGGACGACTGCATTTGAGCACACGCAATGTTCCGAACTGCATTAACATTAAAAAAATAAATAAATAAAAAGAGGGTGCCAATTTATGCGTCAGTTTCAAATAAATACAAGCATTTTCTCACTCGCCTGAATTCAAGCACCTGTCGTTGGGTCGACCTTAATCCCTTCAGCAGCCTCCCTCCCGCTCTGCTTGCATCCAAGCACTCAAAAGACCATTTGCAGCAAATGCGATGGATATTGACAATATTTGACAGCATTTTGCCATCACATTTGCATTTATCATACAATGTAATCAAACATGTTGACAGTGAGAAAGTTGCCAAATTTTCTTTTATTTTATTTTATCTGTGGCAGACCTTTCGATGGAGGATTTCAGTAAGAAGCATCTTTTTTAAAAAGAATTTGGGCTTGAAAGAACAATTTTTTTTCCACAGACACATCGTTTGAGTTTGTCAATTTTGTGCAACTGAAGAGCACAACTGTAAAAAAAAAAAGTAAAAACAGCCTCGACTGTTATTCTTTAGCCGTCAATGTTGTGAATTGTCTTTATTTACATTCAGTTGCCGTTCGTCTGTTCATCACCAAAATAAAAAGCCACGTCACAAAATGATACGAAACCCAAACAGAGCAACCAGACTTTGTCGTCGTCCCACCAAAGTAACGCACCAAGTGATGTAGAAGCTCCATTGTGGTGCCACTGCAACAACCTGCTCACACAATAAGCGGAAAAGACGTCAAAGCAGACAGCATCGGTCCGATTTGGGCTGCAAACAGGGAAGCACCTCTGAGGCTGTTCGGAGTTCACATGAAGGGAAGCAATGCTTTAATTCCTCAAATTGGAAAAGGCTGCGCGGGGAGATCGACAGTCACACATGATGGACAAAAGTCCGTTGACACGACAAACGAGCCCTTGCGCTGGCCGTCGACTCAAAGAGTAATGAACCCATTCCAAAACAGACATGCGTCGTCACTTACACCTGTTGCGGGCCGTCAGAGCCGGTTCGCTAAATGGATTTCCGAGCGGCCGTATGCTTTCAGTCCGTCGGTGAGCCGGGATTAGGTCTTGGCTTCAGTCCGCTCAGACATAGCGACAGTTGACGACAAATCCAAAGATGAGACGGGCAGCGAGGGAACGACGCCGGTGCCGTGTCGGGTGCGCCGTTAGGCCACCGACAGTTTCCAGTCAACAACGCTCGCTTGGCTTTGTCAATTGGCCACCGAGACTTCGATCGCTTTTGCCCGACGGATCGTTGCGCAATAGCGACAGCAACGGCAGCAGCAACGGAGGGAAGGAAATGGAAGTCCTCCTCTCCATGAGCACTGCGAGGGTGTGTCAAGAATTGCTGGTGAACTCGTTTTTCCAAACTCTTCCCTCACTACGGTTCAACTCGCCAGCCCGGGGGAGGGACAATCAGGCGGTGTATGCTCAACAGGTTTGGAGGGACACCGTACGAGGAATTCAGGCCCAAGAGTTAAAAAAAAAAAAAAAAAAAAACACACATGCACTTGCTGCAATTCTAGCTGGAGAGCGTTTTCTTGTTTTCGGTCAGTCCAACAAGGCCAACCACAAGACGCATGCACCGCCAACTGGATTGCCATTTTCCTGACAGATATTGCGATTTCGATTTCATTTGCCATTGTATTCACAAGGTCAAGTGACATTTACAAATATTACCCAAAATGCCAACATAGTATTCAAAACATTAAAAGCTGTTACTGTAATAACGCAAGCACACGCAAGAGTTTTTTTTTGAGGGGGGCAGTTTTTTTAAAAACTACTTTCGGGCAAGTATAATTTGGGATTTTTGTGTAATTGTGTATATCATGATGTCAATAAAATCATTGTTCCTTAGAAAAGCTAAATTGATTAAAAATGATCATTTTGAGGCCTTTTATCGTGCCGATCTCAAAAGCCAGCGGTGTAAAATAGTGCAAATATTATTGATGAGGTTATAAATATTTAATAGACATCCAACCTCGTCGTCATCCATTTACCGTACGTGTTCCGGTTTGGGTGCGTCTGCTAAATTGCAAATTTAGCCATCGTCTTATTTTAGATGTCGATACGTATTGAATGAAATACACCATTTCTGTTCATAGCTGCCGGCTCTCCGCCGTGACGCGGTTCTAGCCAGACTTTGGCGAAAGGTTTGCTGCACACCTAAGCACCCATTTGGGTCGAATCTTTCATAATTAGCACACTTAGCCACTCCTCGTTAGTCTCCTGGTTTAAAACGCTACTTTTTTATTGGTCACCATGGGGGAGATGATTTGCTCGTTGCTGCCGCTGTGTACGGACTTGCATATAGCACAAATAAAGTCGGAATTACTATCACACAAGATAGCTTGGTGGCTAGCATTCAAGTCGTGGCGAAATGAATGATTTCCGGTACTACGGATGACGGCGCAACTTTTTCTTTTTTTTAAATCATCACGCGCTGGTTCGTGGCACCTGCTTTGCGAATGTGGGGCACAAACCGCAGCTTTGACAATCTCAAAAATCACAATTTCATTCCCAGACGATCAATCGTTCAGCCCAAATGGCAATCTTTCCTTCCTTTTCCCAAACGCTTGCAAAGCAGCAGCAGCCGCGACTGCAGCTACCAAACAAAGAACTCGGGCCAAAGCAGAGACATGGGTCGTATTTTCAGCCAAAATAAGCGGTCCCCCCCCCTCACTGGCCTGTTCTTCTACTTCAGCACAAAGAGTCCATCTAGCTTTAAATTTTTCTGGCTTGATGGCAAGCACCTGTTCTGGAAAACGTGGCACTTAACAACAACAAGAAGAAAAAAAAAAGGGTCAACTGTATTCTTGGCTGGAGAGTTCGGAGAGGGAAATGAGGAATGAGGAATGGAGGGCTCAGAGGGAAATTCCAGAGGGAGCCGCGTTGCCTCGGCACATGGAGAGCAATATCAGGAGCAGCAAGACGAGACCCAAAACAGGAAGTGAGCATGAAAACAAAGTTGGCTCCAAAGTTGGACACAAGACACCCACGACTCTTGAGGAAACACCCCCGAGCCAAACGGTGCGTCACAACAGTACATTTCTCATCTTTGCAAGGAGTTTCCAGCCACTGAGTTATTGTACAGACGCTGCCCGATAAAGCGTGAAAGCGAGCGCACAGTGGGTCCTTTGTGCGGCCAGACGGGGGTCGAGCGCTGAATCATCGGTCTTTGCTACGTCCGAGGCTGCCCTTAGTGAGGACGAGCCAAAAACCGAGTCAACCAGCGACTCCCTGGAAAATGTTGTCTCACTCGCACACGCACACACTTGGATTAATGCGTGCGTTTAGGTTGTTGGGAGTTCAGAGAAGGAAGCTTCCTATTAAACGCTACATTTCTGCTTTAAATTCATTTTGTTCCAAAAAACATCCGGTAAATATTGATATTTTATTGCTTTTCACCAAAGCACATCATAAAGTCGTGTCTATTGGCAAGAGAACTCTTGAAGACCTTTCATCTTGAATGCAAAATGCTTCTACAGTTGAGATTTGGCACCTTCCGGTTTGTGTCTCTGGAGGATGTGACGCTGTTGGTCACCATCGGGTCGTAAATGTTTTTGTCATTGGATCACCTTGATGACCTTTTCTTCACGTTTGTACTTTAAAACTCAAGAAGGTAAAGCGGAAATCAATATGGACAAACGTATCGGGACACTGGGCCAGTCAGAGTGAAAAACAACCAGAGTTGAAGTTAAGCCGCAACACCTTCGACTTTTCGGGAAGATTTGTGACAAGACAGTCTAATGCCAAGAGCGCGTCCATGCCACAAAAACACAAAGCTTTTAATCAAACAATGTGTGTGTGTGTGTGTGTGTGTGTGTGTTTTCTCACCTTCCTGCACACGGGGAAGGTTGGACTGGTCAATCTGGAGCTCTGCCATCACTTTGCCATCACTGCATCAAGGAACAACGTACCTAACAACACGACACGACACGACGTAGGCGAGTGACAAGAAGACGACATTGATGGGCGTCAGCACAGCAGCAACATGTCATCTTTTCAATGAGGTGTCTGTGACTCATGCAAAAGTATTCAACTGATTCGCGTGACGTGTATTGCGAATTGCCATGTTGCACGCAGCAGCACATTTTGTCACTCGGACATAACACGCGACAGTTCGAAACTGACCTTTTTCCTGGCGACGTTTTCAGCAAGGAGCAAACATGACAACCAGTTGCACGAAGACAACTTTTTTGTCTTCGTCGTCTTTCAAATCAACGGTGCCAAAAAGAAGCCAACGTGAATGCGAGAACTCGCCGTGAGAATTGGAGGAGACGCGCACGACTGTAGTCGTTCAAATGAAACAAAAGCTTGGTGGACATTGAAACTTGAAGCCGACGTGGACTCACAACGACGAGAGCGTGTGTGCGCGTGTGCGCGTGTGCGTGTGTGTGGGCGGGTATCGGCCGCCGCGTTCATGTGTTTTCGGGATATCAAAACTTGAGTTCTGCCTGCCGAAGAGTATTCGTCACTTCAACCGTTACGATATCTTTCGCCCTCAGTCGATTCACAATCAACGTCCACAGTTTACAAAAAAAACTAGTTTGCGGCTACGGTTTTGTTTTTTTTTTTGGTCGAGGTGAAGGATGTATGGAATTTCCCGATTGTTCTTGAATGTAGCATTATTTCAGCACACAGTACAGCCACGAAATCGCCCAGCAATGTCTTAATATTTTGTTGCTCTTTTTGTAATGCTTTTGTTTTACACAAAGCACTTTGAATTGTCTTGTACATAAAATGTGCGATACAAATAAACTTCTGCAACTAATGTTTTGTCATTGTACAACGAAATTGATGTCAAGTGCAGGCAGTCAACATTTATTTTCCGAAGTGGAATAAAGCCCTGGCCCGGACTAGTACAGAATCTAAATCTTAATAGCTTTTTATGATACACAGCAGCTCTTAATGGCCTGTCTGGCCTTTCAAACCTGAAATGAAACGTTACTCATTGTCGCCCCAAAGTTCACATTACGATACATGAGAGTGAACACTGACATCACTTTTCTGGTGAATACACAAGTAACGCACGGAGATGCGGAATGAGACTTTTCAATTTGCTGCCTGCAGCTTTCAAACCAATCAGAACGCTTTTGTGACTCTTAGCATTTGCTGCTCCAGATAATCAAGTGGAGTTTATTGACGTGCAAAAATGGAGCCTTGCCCCACAGCAGGGCCACAAAGCAATACGGGGCCTTTCCAAGAGGTTTTTTCAATTGACTGCAAATGTCGGCCGGCTTACAGATGGCGAGGTCTCGCACATTTTGGCATTTGGAAATCATGCGGAGGTTTAGGAACACTTCTTTCCACTTTGCAGCCACATCCAAATGTTGCTCAGCCTGCTCCATCAACAAACACGTGCTTTGCCACCAATGAAAGTTTCATCCTTTGCACCCATTTGATTTTCAGTAATTGAAGATTTGTCAAGTGTGGACTGTTGAAATTTTGAAACATTGAGGGCCGCAAACGAACAGCACGAGCATCTGCGAGCATGACGGCTGATTGTTGCATCTCATCTGAAGGCATCGGCAACATCCCACTCAAGCGTCCCGACTGCAGGCCGACATCCAAAAGGCGGGCTCAGTCGAAACCCGCAAGCCTGAAAACTGAAGAAAAAAAAGAAAAAAAGCCACGTATGCGCGGCCCAACAACTTAAGGATGCTTTGTCTTCTCAAAGTTGACGCGTGTAACCTCCTGGACTGCAGAATGTTGCGGCAAATATCTAAAAGTGGCAACATGAGCGGCACCAGACAACAGCTCACACATTGATAGCATCGCAAATTTACAAAAAAATACAAATAAATCTTGATTCTTCTGCGAAACGTCATTGTATGTCCGACACGTGACAGAACGTATAAAATGTGGACGGCCGCAAAATGGCGGCCTCAAGGTGCAAACTCGCTTCGAAGGATAACATCACTCGAGGAGGAAAGATGAGCAACGCTTTCGCACATTCTCCCAACATTTTTTTTTTCCTTCTGTCCATCTTTTATTATTTTACAGCAGAAAGAATATAAAGCATTCAGAAAACATCTTCCATATTTTAGGGCATTTCAAAATGTTTTGCATGGCTTCAGCAGCTGAAATCACTTTTTTAAGTTTTTTTTAAACATATCCATCGAGTCAGTGACGCTTGTACATGCACAGTTACAAAAAATAAAAGCTACCAACAAGATAAGGGAAAGAGAAGGGGGGGGAAAAAAGCAAAATAAAAAACCAAACAAAAAACCCGAAACACATTAGGAGAAGTGAGGGGAGCTGGAACATTTGAGGGCAGGAGAAAAGTCACAAATTGTAAGAGGGCAAGACAGAGAAAGAGCGCTATAGAGGAGAGGAAAGTCGATCTAACACTAGTTCATCACATGCAAAGTGTGGAGGACGCGAAGCTTTCCAACAAAGTCGGCCCTTTTTTTTTCTCTTCTCCATTGGAAATGGATGAAAACGTGCAGTTGGGTATACGGTGCCATTTCAATTCTCGCCGTCAACGACAGTCTTTTGAACGTATTGCTCTGTGTTGACGAGTGGAAGATGTCGTGAGACTATTTGTGCCTGGACTGAACCTCTCTCTCTCTCTTTGGCGCGGGCGGTGGCAAAAAAGAGGAGGAGGAAATTAAGGCGCATTCTCCAGTGGCACAATGTTGGGCCCCATTTGACGAGCCAACGTTGCGTTGCAAAAAAAATAAAATAAAAAAAGTAACATGCATACTTGATGATTCCAATTCATCGTCCTCTGCTTGGCACCCTGAGACAACACAGAAGGGAGACGAAAGAGCCCAGCAACGCTAATGTTCGACATGGACGTGACCACGCCTTGTGTATCGTTTCATATTCAAATTTGAAGCACACAGACTCGATCGAAAGCGATGGAAATGTCATTTCAAGAGAGAGGGACAAAAATCCGCCTGAAAAAAAGTCCTCGTGCTTTGCCATAAAAAACATGAGGAGCGAGCGTTTATTCAAACTGCTTCTCGAGCGCGTGCGCGCTCACCTGTCGCTGGCACGTTTGTCCGACTACGGATTCTAGGAAAGAAAGCATGCGTCAGGTGCACTTCTATCACCCAGGTAACTATTTTACCCATGCAAGCGTAACAACCCCCCCTCCTTTGAGCATTCCACCCGCACACCTGAGGGTGAATATGCGTTGCAACAAACTCCAGTAGTGGCGTTTCCAAATGGGAGCAAGCGACGAAGCGGGGCCAAGCACAACGAACCAAAAGAACCAACGAACAACAGAAGTAAGAAAAGAAGAGGTGACATGTTGACAAGCTGCAGTCTTTCCTATTAGAAGCTACTCGATGGCCAGTGGAAGGCAACGATGGCCATCTGTCCGTCAATCAAACGGACATTTTTCCACGCGTGTGACCTGACCGCCGGTGAATAGGCACTTTCGACATAAACACGGACGGAACGACAATTAGGGCAAAGTCCAACAAAGGAACATCCATTCTGCCAAATGGAAAACACAATCAGCTGATTTACAAACAAAGCCCCCCCCCCTTGCGCCGATTGATTGTAGTTTTGCACAAGTTGAGTGTCAAGTTGGAAAATTCAATTAGGGATCCAATAAAAGAAGCACCTTGAGAAAGAAACGCAGCCATGCACAGTATGCTACACGTGTCTCAGCTTGAAATAGTGACATGGACTAAACCCCCCGAAAAAAAACAACAAAAGTTAACTTTGGACTTGGCAGCCTTGATCAAGAAGGAAATACTGAAGGCGGAAAATGTCATCGGTCGATGCAGAGCAACCCTGCGCGAATACTGTAACAAATTGGTTTAAATGTCTTGTGGTGACGTTGATGCTTTGCTGAGTTGTGTTGTTTCCGAGTTTTGTGAATGCATCACGCGACCCCAGAACGGGAGGAGAGAGAGAGGAAGAGAGAGAAATCAAGTTGTATTATATTCGGATGGCATCGGCTCCCGCTCCCAGGTGCCATTTTGTAACAATAAAAAGAAGATGACTGACTTTGGAAGACGCTACAATCCTTACGGCCGGAGACGCAAGAACCTGCTTGGCCAAGGCTGCCATTGACAATGTTGCAAAACGCCACCCAACAACTCCTCACATTTGTCTTGTAAAGACGACCAAAATGAAATTCGGATAAAGAGTGATGTCATGCTTTCTTCTTCAATATGATGCCCTTTGTTCTGGTTCTTGTGATCGGTCAGCTGTGATGTTGACTTTGAGACTGTCCTGTGCTGTCCTGTCCCGCCAGCACGTTTGCCTGCCTTGCAAAAGGACGCTTTCCGAAGCTCTGAAGCATTGACGCTCCTCGGCACCGTTGGCAAAGGATTCGGGGAAGTCCAACATGAATCCAAAGAACAAATAGGAACGGTGATTTTGTTTCCTAACGCTACAGATTGTTTTGCTTGACTTCTCATGTGGCAGTAATCACATGCTTTAGCAAAATGTTCATTCTTTTTTCAAACAATCAAAATCAAATCGTCCAATAGTGAAATTGTTTTGCTTTGACAGAGTGTAGCCACTACTGCTTTGTTGTGTCCCCCTCCCCCCTTCGTACTTTACATGCACATAATACTCCTTTTTCTCCAAGTTATGTACATTATTTACAAACAATACATCTGTACTTCGTAGGCATTCAAAGAAAACTATACAAATATTTGTTTTTGTCTTGTACCTCTTTTTGGCCCATTTTCTTTTTTAAATGAATAAAATAATATATTTCTAAAATACAATCCACTTTGGGTCAACGTGTGAGTGTTTTATTCCTACATACTTGCAGCCTTCTATATACAGAAATGTTTGCTCAATTGTCAAAAATACGGATTTGTCAAACCCCTATTTTGGGACAATCTCCGAGACCTGAGAACGAATCTCGAAGATGTCAAGGCAATGCATGTGATCGTCCCCTCAAAAGCCTTGGCAGGCTCTGAAGTTCATTAAAAAAAAAAATAAACAAGCGGAACCCGACCATGAGCTCAACGGGCACGACGACGACAACAACAAGAAAACAAACAAACAAAAAACAGCCAAAGTGAGGAACAAAGACGGTGAAGGCTCAGCCTGCCGCCACCCGAAAACACGAGCAAAGACTAGGTCATGCATTATTTTTGTCATTTTTCTTGGATTGGATTCTACAAGACACAAGCTGGAGATACGTCGGACATGAAGAGACAAACAGCATGGAACAAATTCAAGTCATCAAGTAACAACAGGCAACTCTTTGAGCGCCCGTTTGCGCCTGCACGCAGTCGACTACATTCACTTGGCGCTCCAGCTGGCTGGCCGACGGACGCTGTGCGATGCCATCCCGTTTTCTCTGTGCGAGCCATGTGGCTGATGTTTTGGTGCAGAAAAAAAAAAAACATTAGTCATTTCAAAAAATTCTAAAATACAATGAAGAGTCTTCCAGCATGGTCTCTTTTATGCTGTGAGATATTCAGCAGCAGCAGCAGCAGCAGCATTGCTTTGCTTTCACTTTTATTGACCTCGTCAGGCTTGTACAGCGTTCTCTTCTTTCATTATGTCCAGGAAAAAAGTGCAAAAACAATTAAAAAAAAAAAAAAATGCCAGGAAACAAATCTGCTTGCAACACCCCCCCCCCCACCAACAAATTTAGAAATCCATAGTAGAAGTTGCAACTCTCCAAGTGAAAATATGTGTGTGTGTGTTGGGGCGGTTGCAGAAGATTTTGCGCTGATGCTATTTTTCATCCACTTCTGCTGTTCAATGTCGTGGGTCCAAAGAAAAAGAAGGCGCGACGTCACATTGTGAGGGGGGGCTTCTGAGCGGGCTCAAGTTCCTTGTTGGCCTTTTTCAATTCTTTCACTCTGCAACACACACGCACACAGAGAGACAGGACCATCAACGTTAAAGCTCAAGTTTGAAGTCACTCGCTCAAAATCGACGGCAGCAGCACGGCGGCAGCCCTGCGAAAGGAAGTGCTGGTCATTAAAAAAAAAACAAAAAACATAATCGCACACACACCGACGAAATGCAAAATGGCGTTTCACAAAGTGACGGGATTACACAGACCAACTTTTTATCTTCAATCTCATCTTGATCCCAAAAACATTTTCAGTTGCTATTGATTCAGCTTTGCAGCGAAGCCTTGAGAAACCACTTTGAAATTCCATGATCACGTTTGTAAACAAAACATGCTCGTTGCAAATCATCCTTGGCCACGAAAACTTCTGCAAATGCAATTCATGTCTTCAAGCTCCTCCTCAACATGGCTTCCAATTATCAACCATTGAGGCTTCAACTTTGCTAAACGTTTTTGTCATTGTGATATTCAAGAGCGTCTGCATGGCGCGCGTGCGTGTGTGTGTGTGTGTGTGTGCGTGTGTGTACTCCCTGGAGCTGAGAATTCATTACTGCACTCCCAGGGGGGGAAGAGGAATCTATTGTTTTTTTTTTCTCCCTCCGACCTAAATGCTTTCCTGACGGTGTGACCTATTAGACAGCCCAGACAATATTCGGGTGCAAAACGTCGCACAATCCTGCCTCTTGAGTTTTGCAGAAGAAATCGACAGACGGGTGACGAGTTAAAGGAATCCAGCGGAAAAAGATGACCGCGTGCAGATGAGTCCAGCGTTATCCGCTGATAAGACGAGATGGCCGAGTGGTCTAAGGCGCCGCGTTCAGGACCCAGTCTCCCCAGGAGGCCTGGGTTCGAATCTCCAATTTCCCCATTGTGGGACTAATAAAGGGAATATTATTATTATTATTATATCGCAACTTTTTTCCTTTAATTTGTCACCCGACAGTTTCAACTTTCGACAGTTTTGGTCGTCCATGAACGAGACGGCTTCAGTCCTTTGCGGGCCGTCAAGTGGCACGAAACAAGACAAGCAGCCAGCTCGTAAAAAGGGCGACGTGTTGAGAAAACAACATTACGAGGCGCGTTGCATGCCTTCGGGCCTGCCCACACTTGACATGCAGCAGAGAAAGATGCGATCAAAAAGAATGACAAAAAGAAAAGGAAAGCAACCCGGCGCGCTTTCTGTGTAAATCGCCCCCCAACTGAAATGAAAGCAAAATCTAAGGAGAGAGAGACAAGTCAAGAGAAGAAGCCCGTTGCACCATTTCCATGAGTTTGACAAAAGTCGGACGCTTTTCAACACACCTGCGGCTCCAGCTGTGGCAGCCCTCATGCAAGCAGGCATCAAGCAAAAGTGATGGAGGGACAAGTTGGCTCGCAAGAGAAGCGGCAAAGACAGAGCGAGAGGAAAAGAGAAAACGAGCGGGTGAAAATGCAAAGGCCAAGAGCGCAGGAGGAGATCTTTGGACAGAGGAAGAGAGAGCGAGCGAGCGAGCGAGCGAGCGAGGCACGAACTGAGTTGCTGAGGCAGCACTCACCCGCTTGAACAGTCTACGGTCCATCAAGGGGCTTGGCGTAAACAGCAAAACAATAGCAGACAGCTATTAGCACACAGTAGGCACTCGGCGGGAGGTGGGGGGGGCCAATTACAGTCAGAGGAGGGGGCGACCACATCCCAAACAAAATAACAAACAGTCCAAAAAAAAAAGCCCAACACTCATCAGGTCAAGACGATCGACGGTGCGGTCGATTTGAGTTGAGTTGCTTTCTTGCGCTCAAACTGGAAGCTTACCTGTGGCGGCAACGGCGCAGAAACCTCATGATCTTCCTGGCGGCTTGAGCCTGCCTCTTGGTGAGCAGACTGCCTCTGCGGGACAAACAAAGAAAGCGCGGAAAACGTCAGTCGGACTCGGAAGCGAGGAAACCAAATAGGAGGTCCTGACGAAAGGTGCATTTTTTTTCAATTGGAAAAAGTTGTAAAACTAAGCAAAAAAAATCATTCATAAGCATCGAAAAGTCAGCATCTTATAAAAGGAGATCCAAGATCATGTTGCTCTATTTTGGTCAATGATGACCAAGGTAAGAAAGAAAACAGATCCTAATAAAGACAAAAAAGATTTGTTGTCTCTAAAAAAAAGAAACCGATATTCCCGTTGCTTTGAGTGCCCTGCGACCGAAGACGGCCGGGATAGGCGCCAGCACGCCCGCGACCCTCGCGAGGAGAAAGCGAATCGGATAAAGGACGGATGGACATTTCACATTTTTGTAAGCAACTGTCACTTTTCTTTCAACAACTTTTAACGCTGTCATGTTCGTCCTCGACAACTGCTAACGAAAGTGAATTGCTGGAAAACAAAACAAAAAAGGATCCGATTTCAGTCCACATTCGTATCGGTTTCAATTTCCGCTCAGTTTAATTAATTTTTTTTTTTGGGTTGGGAACGACCAGCGATGATGTCGCAAGACGAACGCAGCCTCTACAAAAGTCAAGCCCTCCCAAAAAGTCAGCGTTTGTGGCCGAGCGTTAAGACAAATGCTTTGTAATTCCAGACACGTTGGCTCTTTTGTGGATATCACAGCTTGCAAAACGGAAGGAAATTCCAGTGGCATTTTTGATGAGATTTTTTTTCCATTGGCATTTTTGATGAGATTTTTTTTTCATTTCATTTCTTTTCGCGAGCTCCATTCAGGAGCAAATCTTCCAGCGGCGCCGTCGTGATTTGATGTCTACCTCAATTTGTGCTGCACCAGGGCAGCGGCAGCCCCGCGCTGGTGAGGCTTGAGCTTGCCAAACTCCTTGTAGCTGCGGTAGTATTGCTGAATGAGCACGGCGGCCCTCCTGCTCTGCTGGAACTTCTTCTGCTCGTGGTAGCTGCGGAATTTACTCTGGATAAGGATGGCGGCCTGCGTCATCTTCTTATAAAGTGCGTACTGCAAAGGGGAGCAAAAGATCAGGCTGGGTCCACACCGGACGGCTTTTTGGCAACATCTGCTTGACAACATGTTTACCTTCAAGGCTATCCATGTGAGCTTGCGTAAAAAAAAAAAAAAAAGGTGCTGTTAGTGAAGTACGGCGGTGATGTAACGACTCACTTGGATCAGCGTTTGAGTTGGTGACAGCAGGCGGAACCCCGTTTTTTGTTTGTCCTACTTTTCACATGATTCGTTTTTGACACTTTTTCCAGGCCGAAATTTTGTCCCATTTTTGTTCATTGGTGCGACTTTTGGATCAACATCGTGCTGCTTATCTTCTGGAATCGGACCGCAAAACCTTTTTTGAGCGCGACTGCTCAATACGTCACGACGGGGCTAAAAAAAACACGCACAAGATCTTTGACGGAAAAGACGAGACTTGCCAAAGTGCGAAAACGGCGCATTCTGTTCCGAACAACAAGTCCTCGTCCACTCGCTCGCCTCCTCATTGACACGCGGACGCACGCCATCGAGCGGCTTCAGGAAAGACCAAAGAAAATGTTTCTTTCTGCATTTCATGAGCCAGTTTGAGTTTTCCGCACGCTAAACTATGAACCGGAGTTCCGTTATTGCCTACGAGGACGTTTGCTTTCGTAGTCAGACTTTTCGGA